>NW_006399843.1:8501548-8510661 GCF_000299155.1 Elephantulus edwardii | reverse complement strand
TCTGACATACTTTGGGCATGTTGCAAGGAGGGACTGGTCCTTGGAGAGGGACGTCATGTTTGGAAGAGTGGAGGGATGGTGCAGGAGAGGAAGACCTTCGATGAGATGGATCGATACTGTGATGGAAGTGGTGGGAATGAGTGCATTTGAGATGGCTAGGTTGGCACAGGATAAAACGGTGTTTAAAACTCTTATACATAGGGTCACTATGAGTCACAAGTGACTTGATGGCACATAACAACAACATCTATCATAATTGCTTATTGATCCAGCGGTGAGAATTTTTTTTCTTGATATTGAGATGCAATCTATATTGATAACTATAATCTTTGAACTTCTGCAGCAAGACCTTCAAGTTCTTCTCACTTTCAGTAGGAAAGATTGCATAATGCAGGTTGTTAGTGAGTCTTCTGTTGCCATATTGCTCTTCACAGAGTCCAGCTTCTTGAGTGATTTGATGATATTGTCATATACAAATCTAAATGTGCTGTAAAGGTTTAAAATGGTGAAAACTTCTTAGCTATAACCAAATACCTTGAGAAAATGAGTCATTAGGCATTGGAGCTCAACACCACAATCATGGTTGACATCAGGTTTAATTACCATAACATAGTCCACAAAGACAGTGTCCTTCTTTTTACACTGGCAAGTAGCAACTGGGTTCTTAATAGCTGTCTTTTAAGATCCATTCCCATTCAGAACAAAAAAGAGTTTAGAAAACAAGACTATTGGTCCAAACGGAGCACTGGTGGTGTAATGTTTAATGGATTTTTCTGCTAAAAGAGCTGTTTATCTCTGGTGATTTGGATTCAACAGTGGTTTGGCAGCAAAAAATGATAGCAAGTCTATTGCTGTTAAGATTTACACACTGGGAAGCCAATGCAAGGTCACTGTGAGTCAGAATCCATTTGACCTCATTGAGTTTGAATTTGAGTCTTGAGTTTATTAGTCTAAAGAAATTATAAACTAGGTAAACCTTGGTCTCTAGGACCATAAGACTAGAATTATATGATGCCTGGCTACCACTCTGATTGCCCAGAAAAGAAAGAAGAAGAATAGAAAATTCCTAATAGATTTGGAGAAAAATGTGGACTGAAAATAAGATCATAAAATGTCCAGGCTTTCTTGCTGACGGAAAGTCAGTATCATGGTCCTTTGTCACCCTTTAAGTCTGGAACATTGTTAGAGGAAATGATACCAAAATGACTGTCTATAAACTTGTGCAAGATTTCAGCAGAAATGAACTCATTTTTGTAAAAGTAACCAATTATTCACAACAGTGCACTTTTCAAAAGCCCAGCTTATGTGTATAAATGTACTTATAAGGCTAAAACTCTATGCTCATTTATTTTTTAATCTTCTAATACAAACCTGTCAGAAAGCTGTGGTGGTTTAATGGTAAAAAGTTGCACTACCAACGCAAAGACACATAGTTCAAATCTACCAGTTGTTCTGTGGGAGAAAGATGAGTGATCTCCTCCCACAAGATTAACTGCCTCTGAAAACCTGCTAGAGGGTCAGCTATGAGTTGGTTCTGAGTCGATGACACACACCACAGCCACCACCAATACAAGCCTGTCAGAGCTGGCATTATGGCCTAATTACAATGATGCTTCAAATGAGATAGTTTCATCTACACGTGACACCAGGACATGTGTTCTTTTTATAGTTGATTATTTTGTGATATTTTCTGGTGTTTTAGCTGTAATACTACTACTTGTGAACCATTATCTATAATATATTGAGTATTAAGTAACAAGGAAAGTAAAAGAGGAAAAAAAATTGTAAAAGCATGTGTTCAGTAACTAATAAAGTAACTAACAATGTAATTCAATATTGATTCTTTAAAAGAATTTGGGTGTTAGTATCATATAATCTAAAACAAGACGGATTGATACAGTAACTGGGATGATGGGGTCTGATGTGTGAGAGTTAGTGAGACTGGCTCAGGACAGGGAAGGGTTCAGAACTGCTGTACATAGGGTCGCTTTGCATCGCAAACGACTCAATGGCATATAAAAACAATAAACATGCTATGACAGGTTTGGAAGAAGGAGTGGCATCACTTCCTAAATAACATGCCTCCAGAAACCCTATGAACTTTGATAAATGTCAGTAGTTGTAGAGGAGCTTCAGGCCTTTTGTTCATAGGGTCACTATGAGTCGTGCTTGACTTGAAGGCAATCAACAACAACAATAATCTGAGAACATTTACAGCTAACCATTTTAGAACTATATTGACCATGCATTATTCTGGTAAAATTAGTAAGCTCTCCTAAAAATTCTGTTTGGCCAAGTTAGGCAGGAAGTTCATGAATGAGGGAGTGAGAGCATGAGGACCACATGGGTTAGCATCAGGCCTAGTGACACCACACACCACGGACTTCTCCAAAACCAAGAAACAATGGCAGTAAAAAAAGCTGTGGCACAGTGAATTCAGGACATTCAAAGAAAGAAAACCAATTGAAAATTATTTTTTTTTAAAAAAAGGAAAATATAAGGATGTTCTCAAATAAACAGAAACTAAGATAATGTCTTCCTGTTGTTTAAAAGAAATAGTAAGGGATGTTTTTCAGGCTGAAGACAAGCAATTTTTTAAAGAATGATCATCTCAGTCTTACCCCCACCCCGATGCCAGCCGCATTCTACAACAGTGGCATTTGTCCCTTTGTGACTGAGATACCTCACTCAGAATAATGTCCTCCAGGGTCACCCATTTTGAATAATATTGCATGAGTTCCTTGTTTTTCAATGCAGCATAATATTCCATTGTGCGAATATACCACAGCTTCTCTACCCATTCATTTGTTGACGTTGGGGAGAAGGGTGCAACAATGAATGAATGGAATTGCAAAATCTCTGTAGATGTTCATTGAAATAAAAAATAAATAAATTAAAATATTTTAAAAAATGATCATCTGTAAAGGTAATTACATGATTATTTTTTAAAAACACACAACAAAAGTGCACATTTTATCGTGTATTCCCACAACTTATTTTAAAGCAATTGCTTAAAATAGGTATAAAATGTTATCACATATTAGGCCTATAACATATAGAAAGATAATATGCATGAGATGTATTTGCCAAGAAAAACATAAATAACATAGAAAGAAGCAAAATTGTGTTGGGGTAATATGATAACTAAAGCTGATAAAGCAATAATTGCAACAGTATATTGTTGGGGTTATGCCATTAATAGATAGAGCATGTGAAACAATAATATCATTTGCTGTTAAGTGCCATTGAGTTGACTATAATTCATAGCAACCGACCCCAGGAACAAATGATATGAACCTTACCCTTTCCTGTACCATCCTTACCCTTTCTGATATGCTCAAGTTCATTGTCATTGTCACTATCAATCCATCTTATTGGGAATCTCCCTCTTTTTCTTTGATATCCACCTTTCATAGCATGATTTCCTTGTCCAAAGACTAGCCCTTCCTGACAACATGCCCAAAGTCAGTGAGATACAAGACATACTTGCCTCTAAGGTGCACCATGGTTGCATTTCTCCAGGATAGACTTGTTTGTTCTTTAGCAGTCCATGGGATATTCAATATGTTTCAACATCACAATTGAAAGCCATTGTTTCTTCTTCTGTCATCCTTAGTCATTAGCCAACTTTCAGATGAATAGTAAGTAATTGAAAAGACCATGGTTTGAGTCAAGTGCACCATAGTCTTTCAACTGGCATCATTGCTCTTTGGCGCTGTGGAAAAGTCCTTGACAGCAGATTTTCCCAATGCAGATCATCTTTTGCTTTCTTAACTGTTGTTACCATGGGTATTGCTTTATGGATCCAAGCAAAAATAAATAATTAACAACTTCAGTTTTTGCTTCATCTATAATGATATTACTTATTGGTTCATTAGTGAGGAGTTTTGTTGACGTTGAGAAGTAATCCATATTGAAGACTTAGCAAGTGCTTTGAACTTTCACTGTCTGCAAGCAAGATTGCATCATCTGCACAACACAGTTGTTGATAAATCTCCTTCCAATCATGATGGCACATTCTTCTTCGTATAGTCCAACTTTTCAAATGATTTACTCAACATACAGATTGAATAAGTATGGAGAGAGGATATAATCCTAACGTCTACCTTTCCTGATTTTTTTTTAAATGTGACTTGATTTTATTCTACAGTTTTATATTGTTTTTAAAAATCAGCTTAGTTCTGGACAGTCACAAAACACAATTCCCTTCAATTTCTCTCTCATATAACAAAGTCCTTATTTTTAAAAGAAAGTTATATTTTCATTATATTACTTTTTTAGCCATATAATGTTCTACTGTTCTGCTTAGATGACAGCTTCTTTGTCTAAATATAGGTTTCATAAGAGGAAGTTGTGGTGGCCTAGTGGTAAGAAGCTGAGCTGCCATCTTGAAAGCATGCAGTTTGAATCCACCTGTTGCTCTGGGGAGAAAAGGTGAGCATTCTCTTCCCCTGTGACTAATTGCCTCTGAAAACATGCTGCAGGGTCAGCTATAGGTCAGTTCTGACCCAAAGGTACACAACAATGACAACAATATGAACACAATTAAGTATTCTGGAATTTCTACTCATCCATTTTATCTGTAATTTGTTATGTTCCACAAGTTAAATGACTTTGCATAATCAATAAACACAAATAGACAATCTCTGATGTCACAGCCTCTTTTAAATCTGGCTTAAATTCCTGACAGATCTCTGCTGATGCACTGCGCCAGTCTTTTTTAAAAGTCTTCAACAAGATTTGACTTACATGTGATATTAATGATATTATTGGATAATTTCCACATTCTGTTGGATCACTTTTTATGGGAATAGTAACAAGGATGGTTCTTTTCCAGACAGTTAGCCAGGTAGTTATCTTTCAAATTTCTAGGCAAAGATACCATATTTCAAATCCAATAATATCATAGAGGGAAGCAACTCTGGTGGCTTAGTGTTAAGAAATTGTGCTGCCAACCTAAAGGGACATGCTTAGAATTCACCAGCCACGCTGTGGGAGAAAGATAGGCAATAATCTCTTGTGATTGACTGCCTCTGAAAACCTCCTGGCGGGTCAGCTATGAGTAGATTCTGGCTAGACTTTAAGGCAACAACAACATATAGGATAGGAATTGTTGTGTTGTTAGGTGCTTCCCAACCAGTTCTTGTTCATAGCAATCAATACTAGAGTTCAACAGAAGGAAATAATACAATAGGACAATAGAGGGAAGCACTGCCTGATCCATAATAAGTATTGCTGTTTGAACTCACTGTTGCAGTCTTGGTGTAAACCCTTTTTTAAATCACTTGATGTGCCTCTTCAAGAACTGATTCCTTTTGATAACATATACCAGGGCATGGAATGCAATCTGGCTTTCCTTTGTTCTAAGGAATATTTTGGCTATAATTCTTCTGAGATTTCTTTTGGTAGTCCATAATATTTTCAATATTCCTCCTCAACTTTATCCCTCAAATTCATAAGTTCTTATTCCTTCTGTATCCTTTATATTTCAATAAAATGAAATCTTTGACCACATCCATCTTTTCTCCATTGATCATAATGTTGCTTATTGGTACAGCTGTAAGGATTTTTATTATCTTTATGTTGAGGTTTATTTCATCCAGAAGGCTGTAATCTTTGACCTTGAATAAGTGCTTCAAGTCATTTTCATTTTCAGCAATCACATCATTTGCATATTGCAGACTTCGTATAAGTCTTCTTTCAAACATTATTCCAAGTAATTCATACAGTCCAGTCTTGAATTACTTCCTCAGGATATAGACTGGATAATTATGGTAAAATGTATAAAATCTTGACCGACATCTTTCCTGGTTTTAATCACTTTTTCTTGCTAGAATGACTGCCTCTTGGTCTATGTACAGGTTTTATATGAGCATAATAAAGAATGAGAGTCTGGAATTCAAACTCTTTGCAATACTGTTCATAATGTATTACAGTCCACAGAGTGGAATGTCTTTGCATAGTCAATAAAATGCACAAACATTTTTCTCTTCTTTTTGTCTTTCAGACAAGATAAATCAGGTATCTTTAGACTGGGCACAAATACGGAACTTTTCCAGTCAGTTAGCCAAGTAGCTGTGTTGCAAATTTCTTGACAAAGACAAGTGGGTGCTTCCATAGTTATATTTGTGTATTGAAATGTTACAATATTATTTAATCAACTTCTGGAGCCTCATTTTTCATCAATGTGCTCAGTGCATTTTAGTTCTTGATCATATGCTACTTTTCCAAATGGTTGAGCACTAATTATTTTTTACTCAAGAACTCTTATTTTTTTATATCTTTGTTTACTATTCTTGTATCATTCAATATTTTGCCTATAAAATCCTTCATTATTGCAACTCAAGGCTTGAACTTTTTCCTTCAGATTTTTTTCAGCTTAAGACATGCAAATCGTATTCTTCCCCTTAGATTTTCTTTTTGCGTGTGTCATTACAGTATTTTATTTTGTCTTCTCAAATTACTCTTTAGAATCTTATGTTCAGACCTTTTACTTCATGATTTCTTTCATTCACATTAGATTTTTTTTTTATGTTCAAGAAGGAGTTTCTAGTTCTTTCTTGGGATCTTAGTATTTTCTTGGGAGGTATATTTTTTGGGAGGCAGACTTTGATTACTTTTTGCTCTTTTCATATAGTATGCCCTTGATGTCCTACTATTTCTTAGTTATCAATGTCTCAAATACATTTTTTGATGGACTTAAATTCAGATGGGATGTACTTAAGGATGAACTTTGGCACTTGGTTGCTTGTAATTTCATTCAGCTTCAGTATCCATTTGTCTAGGAACAACTGGCCTATTCCACATTGAGTCCCTAGTCTTGTTCAAATAGATGATTTGAGCCTCTCCATTTTCTCTTTCCACAAACATAGTTAATTTTATCCCTGTGTATTCCATATAATGAGGTCCATATGTAGAAAGTTGCCATTTAAATTTATTTACAATAAGTAAATTATTGATCTTACCACATTCTATCATCAACACTAGAAATTGCCAGCATTATTTCTATTACCAGCATCATGTTTTCCAATTACTGATCATTCTTATTTGTTTCCAGTCTCCACATTGTAACCACAGTAATTATCAATGCATCTTTATTCTATGTATGAATCAATTTCAGACAGCAAAGTTGGTAAAAAATATTTAATTTCTTCATTTTGGGTATGAGTGGTTGATGAATAAATATGAATAATGATCATAGAATCTAGTCTTCCTTGTAAGTGTTTTAATAGTATTTTATCACTGTAATAGGTGTACTTCAGGAGAGATTATTAAAAAGTTCTTTTTGGCAATGAATGTAATACCATTCCTCTTTAATTTGTCATTTCCAGCACAATAGACAATATGATTATACATTTTTAAATGTCCAATTTCAGTCCATTTCAGACCATTAATGCCTATGATATATATCTTCAATTTCATTTTAATGACTTCCCATTGTCTTTATTTCATATTTTGTACATTTCTTGTTCCAATTATTTATGCATAATTTCAGCCATTTTTATAATTCTCATTGTTGAGTCGTACCATATCAGCAAATGAAAATCCAGAAAGTTTAACTCCATCCATGTCATTAAAGTCAACTCTATTTCAGGGAGGCAGCCCTTGCCTAGCCATGCTTTAAGTGTCTTCCCATCTGAAGAGCTTACCTACTGGCACTATCTGATAATGCTCTACTACTATATACAAGGTTTTTTCCCTTGACAGTTTTTGGGTTTGCTTTGCTTTGTTTTTTACATGTAGTTCACTAGACCCTTATTCCTCATCTGTCTTAGTCTAGAAGTGGTGGTGAAACCTGTCCACTATGGTTTATCTTACTCGTAATAGATACTCTCTGTCAATGGCTTCTAGCATCATACTCACATTTGACAAGCCATTATAACACAACAAATCAACAGACAAGTGATGGATATGGAAGTAGTATTTCTGCATATTATTATAATCAAGCTACTGTAAATTTGCAGCCGATTCTGGAAAGTCAAAATGTACATGAAAAACATCACACTAGCAATTAAAAATACCTAATGAAAAAGTCATTAAAGAAAATTAGACTTGAATTTGTTCTTCAGTTATTTTTACTTGAGAAAAGCTAAATGTTTTTATTCCTTTTAGTTTTCTAACTCCAGATCTTTGCATATTTTATTATATTACCTCACCTTATCTTTCCATGTTTCAAAAGAAAATGGAGGGAATACACTATATTAAATTACTTGGTTGATACTGAACTATTTCAGGAAGTAGCATATGTTCAGAAACCAATAGAGAAGAAAGAATTTCAAGCTACAGCAAGGCTTTGGCTCCAGGAAAAATAACTTTCCAGGAATCAATGGAATATCAATTGATGTCCAGGCTGATTATAACACTCAAAAGTATAGGAATAGAGGGGAACTTCCTCAATATAGTAAAATGTATATACACAAACCCAAGAACTAACATCATTCTCAATGGAGAGAGATTAAAGGCATTCCTTGAGAACAGGAACTAGGCAAGGGTGCCCACTATCACCTCTCTTATCAATACTGTATTGGAAGCCTTAGTGATAGCAATAAAACAAGAAAAAGAAATAAGAGGTATCCAAATTGACAAAGAGGATATTAAATTATATCTCTATGCAGATGATATGATAGTATGCTTAGAAAACCCTAAAGACACAGCGAGAAAACTACAGAGCATAGTCGACAAATTCAGCCTAGTGGCCAGACACAAGACCAAGATACAAAAATCAATTGATTTCTCTACAGTGACCAAGAGAATACAGAACTGGAGCTAAAAAAACAATACTCATTACAATAGCTAATCACAAGACTAAAAACTAGAAACACAAAAGTTTTATTCAAAGAAAATTACAAAACACTGTTGTTGTTGTTTTATGTGCTTTCGAGTCACCTGTGACTCATCGTGACTCTATGTACAACAGCCCTAAACCCTGCTCTATCCTGAGTCAATCATATTGTCTCTGACACACGTATTTCCATTACTCCAGTGACTGAATCAATCCACCTCATCAAGGGTCTTCATCTCCTGCCCTTTCCCTCAACCGTCCCAAACACGATGTCCCTCTCCAAGTACTGAGCCCACCTTGCAACATGTCCAAAGTATGTCAGATGAAGCTT
>NW_006399843.1:8495645-8496404 GCF_000299155.1 Elephantulus edwardii | reverse complement strand
TCAACAGAATGTGAAAATTATCAAACAATATCATCACATGCAAGCAAAACACTAATGAAAATTATTAAAAACAACCAGAACAATAGTTAAAGAACTGCCAGAATTTCAAGCTGGATTTAAAAGAGGCTATGGAACTAGAGATATCATTGCTGAGGTCAGGTGGACTTTGGCTGAGAGCAAAGTATACTTGAAGAATGTCTATTTGTGTTTTATTGACAATGCAACAGTATCTGACTGTATGACTAACAATGAGAAAACTGGGAGTCCCAGAACATTCATTTGTGCTTATGCAAAACCTACAGTCAAACCAAGAGGCTATTGTGTGAACAGAGCAAAAGAGAACAGCATGGTTTAAAATTAGGGAAGGTCAGCATCAGAATCGTGTTATTTCTCCATATCTATTCAATCTCTATGCTGAAAAAATTATTTGAGAATATGAACTTTATGAAGAAGAGTGTGACATCAGAATTGAAGGCAGACTTATCAATAACCTTCATTATGTAAATGACAACTTTACTTGTTGAAAGTGAGAAGGACTTGAAGCACTTACTGCAGAAGATAAAAGACTAAAGGTTTCGATATGGATTGTGTAAATGTAAAAAAAAAATTCTTTCCCCTGGACCAATAGACAATTTTATGATTGATGGAGAAAAGATTGAAACTGTCACCTTGTTTGGATCTACAATCAACACCTTGATATCAGCAGTCAAGTGATCAGGAGATGTCTTGCACTGGGAAAGTCTACAGTCAAGGACTTCT
>NW_006399843.1:8486253-8495425 GCF_000299155.1 Elephantulus edwardii | reverse complement strand
ATATATATTTTTTTTAAAGTTCCACCCAGAGTGCCCCTTGGAGGCAAAGATGGTGAAGCTTTATCTTATATACTTTGGACATGCTATTCCCTTGGAATGTGGAAATTATTTAATAACATATAACTTATATGACATGCAAGCAAAGTACTGCTGAAGATCATTCAAAAATGGCTAGAACTGTACATAGGTAAGGAACTGTCAGAAGTTCAAGAAGGATTTAGAAGAGGCTGTGGCAACTGGGATATCATTGCTGATTTCAGATGGATTCTGGCTGTTTGTGCTTTATTGACTATGCAAAAGTGTTTGACTGTGTGGCTAACATTGAGAAGAATGGGAGTCTCACAGCACTTAATTGTGCTCTTGCGGAACCTATATCTGGACCAGGAGGCTATTGTGTGAACAGAGCAAGGGAACACTGTATGGTTTAAAATTGAGAAGGGAGTGCATCGGGGTTGTATTCTTTCTCCATACCTATTCAGTCTCTATGCTGAAGTAATTATTGGAGAAGCTAGACTTTATGAAGAGGAGTATGGCATCAAAATTGGAGAAAGACTCATCAATAACCTGCATTATGACTTTGTACAACTTTGCTTGCTGCAAGTGAGAGAACTTAAAGCACTTGTTGCAGAAGATCAAGGAATGCAGCCTTCGGTATAGATTGCATCTCATTGTCAAAAAAACAAAGATTCTTACAACTGAACCAATAGGCAACATCATGATAGATGGAGAGGAGTTTGAAACTGTCAACAACTTCATCTTGCTTGAATCCACAATAAACACCCTTGGTAACAGCAGTTAGGGGGAAAAGGAGACACATTTTACTGGGAAAATGTGCAGTTAAGGACCTCTCCAAATTATTGAGGAGTAATGATATCAATTTGAGGACTAAGGTGCATCTGATTCAGATCATACTCTTTCTGATCACTTGCTATGTATCTGAGATATGGACAATGACTAAGGATGATAGAAAAGGAATTGACACCTTTGAGTTGTGGTGTTGGACAAGAGTGCTAACTATCCCATGGGCAACCAAAAGAACAAAGAGATACATCTTGGAAAGGGTGCAACTAGAGTGCTTTTTAGAGGCAAAATGATGATGCTACACCTCACACACTTTGGGCATGTTGCTAAGAGGGGCTATTCCTTGGATTGGGACATGATGCTAGGTAGGATGGAGGGTTGGTGAAGGAGAGGAAGACCCTCAACCAAGTGAATCAAGGCAATGACTGCAGCAATGGGCTCTAGTGTGTCAGGAAGTGTAAGGATGGCACAGGATAGAATAGGGTTCAACTATTTTGTTCATAGGATAACAATGAGTCATACTAAACTAGATGGCACCTAACAACAACAACATTTCTTAGAAAAGGACATTATTCTTGAGAAAGCAGAGGGATAGCAAACGAAAGGAAGTCCCTCTACCAGATGGATTGACTACACTGCTACAGTAACTGCAGCAATGGGATCAAGGGTGCCAGAGATTGTGAGGATAGCAAAGGGTAGGACAGGGTTCATATCTGTTGTTCAAAGTCATGCTTGACTCAACAGCACCGAGCAAAAGTAACATTATTACAGGAAACTACAGCTAAAAAGATGTAAACTTCAGTTTAGAGCCGTCTGTAGGTAATTTCAAGGGAAAAGGGAGAGAAAAATGAGAACACCAGAAGAAAAAAAATTGTGTCTCTAGAACTACATATATAGCAAATAGTAACATAGCCTAACTCTTAGCCAGATAAACACTGACATTAAGACTGTTGTTGTTCATACTAGGGGTCCATTTATCTCTATACTTGTTACTGAATAAATCCTGTCCAGCTTTCAACAAAAAGCTACAAGTTATACTGAAACGTAAAACAAAATGAAACAGCCAAAAAGAAATAAGGCAAACATCAGAACCAGACTTGAAAATGACAGAAATTTTTGGATTTTTGTCACTCAGGATAACCTGTATGGGTGACATAAATGATTAAGGAATTGGTCACTCAAGAACCTCAGATATGGAGATTTGAGCCCCTTCAGAGGCACTTAAGAAGATAAGCTTTGAAGACTACAGTCTTGAGAACCATGTGAAATATTTCTACACTGCATTGCTGGGATAACAATCAGTTGGTATTAATGCAACACCAAGTAATAACAGCATAGTTAATATGTTAGCAGTTAAAATGAAAAAAAGCATTTCTTTGGGAAAATACATTTTCAGAGTCATCAGAAAAAATGAGGAAAACTTAAATTACCAGGCATAATAAAATTATCAAGCATAAGAAAGGGAAAACAACTAGAGATTCTGAAAATATTTTAAAGACAGTAATAAACAATTGTCAGAAACTTACGCTAATAATTCAATAATTTACATGAAATGCAACATTTATTGAAAGTCATATACTACCAAGATTCACTCCGAAATAGAAATAAATAAAGCATAACTTGAATAGCTCCATATCTGTTAAGAAATTAATTTTCAAGTGGAAATGTTCCACCAAAGGAAACTCCATAATCATTATTTCAACTGTGAATTCTACCAAACATTTAAGAAAAGCACAAGACCAATTCTATTCAAAATTTTGTAGAAAACTGAAAACACCAAAACTAGACAAAAATGTTACAAGAAAACTATACATCTCTCATAAAAGTAGGTGCCACATTAAACTGGCGGAGAAAAGGTAAAAGAGGGGAGGTTCTGTGACAAGAGAGAGCACTCGCTCTTTCTCTTTGTGGGAAGATGAAACTGAGGCATCTTTGGGGAAATAGGTCCCTCCATGTGGGGATCCTAGCCTCCACAGCTGTGGAGCCATCCCAGGAGCCAAACAGGACAAGAGACTTTAGGACACAGAGCTACAGTAGAGGAAAGAATTTTTGTGGCTCTCTGCAAAAAGGAGAGGTGACTTGAGACTCCTGCATACAAGCTGTTGAGCTGACAGCCCTGATCTCTCACCATTCCAGAGACAAAGGAAGATATTAAGCTGCAAGAGGAAAGGTGAGAGAGGTGAAGGTCTGTGCCAAGAGCTAGCACTCTCCATTGTTTATGGGGAGATGGAATAAAGGTTTCCCTAGGGATATAGGTCCCTCCATATGCAGATCCTTGCTTTTGCAGCTGCAGGGCCATCCTAGGAGCCAAATAGGAAAAGAGACTTTGGGACACTGAGCTACAAGCAAAGAAAAACTTTTCTCAGCTCTCTGCAAGAGGGAGGTCTGACTTGAGACCCCCAGCACACAAGCTGCTTGAGCTAGAGGCCCTGATCTCTGATTTCCTGGCACTCCAGAGACAAAGGAAGATGTTAAGCTTCAGGAGAAAAGGTGCATGAGAAACTGCTTGAGTGGAGCACTTGAACTTATACCACTCAGCCACTCCATATGTGAATGAGGACTACTGAGTTGGTGACAGGGGACTACATCAAGGTGAGATTCTTACAGGGCTGCAGTGCAGAACAGACAGAACCTCAAGGACTTTAGGAAAGGCAAATTTTCCCAAAGAGGACTTAGAGTGGAATGAGTGGCTCACCCCATAGATTCAACATTTCAACTTATCAAATAATCAGTAACATCATAAAGAGAAGTACCAACAACAACTTAGATAGAAATGGCCTAACACGTATTAAAAAAAAAAGAAAGAAAACCACACAACCCCCCCCCTTCCATTATATTAAGAAAGTAGCAGGAAACTCCAAACACTGTGAGGGGGGGGGGGAAGCCCTTCCAAAAAAAAAAAAAAAGCAGACAATATTGCAGACCACATGAATACACAAAAGTCAGGAAGGCAAATGATATGTGTTGCTATAGAGACATTTGAACAGCTACAAATGAAAGTACAGATGATGGAAGAACAATGGAAGACACAAATAAAGAGAATAACCTAGAGGAAGAGAACCAGAAGAAATATATTGATGAAGAATTATTTACAGATACAGAAGAAGGTGCGAAAGATGGGAGGAAACAATGGGAACCACTAAGAAAGCAAATGCTTCAGAGCCAGAGTCAGGAGAAATATTTTGAGGAGGAGAACTTGAACAGCTATGGAAGAAAATACAAAATATAGAAGAAAGAATTGAAACAATAGATAAAGAGGTGCAAGAATTTTAAAAATCATGACAAAATAGAGTGAACACAGTACTGGAAATAACAGAAATGTATGAAAATACAACCCAGAATATTAAGACCAAAATAGTAGAAGTATCCAACCTGCTTGAAGAAAAAAAAGTAGAACAGAAGCGATGGATCAGAGAGTCAGTGGGCTGGAAAACGAGAACCTCAACAGAAATATAATAGAAGAAAAAACAGAGATTAAACATAAAATGGGGGGGGGAACCCATTAGAATCATATGGTATGACATCAAAAGGAACAATGTAGATATGATTGGAATTCCAGAACATGGGAGTGACAGGAAAATCACCAAGAAAACTGTGAAAATGCAACATACCAAAACCTCTGGGATGCATCTAAGGCAATCCTCATCGGGCAGTTAATAGTAATATGCAAACATATAAAAAACAAAGGAAGAAGCAGTTAATGAACTAATTCAGCACCTTCATCAAATAGAAAAAGAACAACAGTCTAACCCCACAAAAGCGACAAGTAAGGAAATTATAAGAACAAGAGCTGAAATCAACAAGATAGAAAATAGAAAAACAATTGAAACCAACAAGACCAAGGGTAAACAAAATTGACAATTCATTAGTAAACTTAACCAAAGGAAAAAAGGAGAAGACACTAACAAGACAATTAATTAATGTTAGAAGTGACACCACAACAGATCCAGAAGAAATTAAAGCTATAATATCAGAATATTATGAAAAGCTATACTCTGATGAATTTGAAAACGTAGAGGAAGTGGTCAAATTCCTTGAAATCATACCCTACCCAGATTTACCCAGTCAGATGTAGAACACTTCAACCCATCACGAAAACCAATAACCAAAAAAAGTAGATAGATATCACACATAAAGAAATGGTCAGAATTACTGGCAGTAAGAGAGATGCAAATCAAAAGCACAATGAGATACCGTATCACCCCAGCAGCGTTTAACAGGACAGCAAACAATTAATGTTGGAGAGGATGTAGAGAGGTGGGAACTCTCAGACACTATTTGTAGGATTGTACACTGGTACAACCACTCTGAAAGACAGTTTGGCATTTCCCCAAAAAGTTGAACACAGAAACTCTGTATGACCCAGCAATTTCACTACTAGGAATATATCCCAAGGAAATCAGAACTGAGATACAAATGGAGATTTGTATACCAATGTTAAAAGCTGCATTATTCACTATTGCAATAACATGGAAACAGCTCAACTGTCCAAACACAACTGAATAGATTGAGAAATTGTGATACATTTACACAATGGAATACTATGCAGCACTCAGGAACAATGATTTTGAAAAATACTACATAACTCTGGAGAAACTGGAGAGCATTATGCTGAGCGAATTAACTCAGTCTCATAAGGACAAATACTGTATAAGACCATTATTGCAAAAATAGAAGGATAATTAATAAAACACAAACAAGAACCCAACAGGGAAAGGAGTGGGAGCAGAGGAGTGAGGAAAGGTAGGGGAAAATCACAGGGTTGCTCAATTGGTGGAAGGGAGTAAAGGAATTAGGAAAGATTTGGCAGAAACTGAAAAGACAGGGTAATGATAGGACATAGTCCAATGGTAATTAATGTTATAAAACATAATGCATGGGGATGATTATATGAAACACAATGTGATTGAAGAATAGTGTGAAACACATGTATACAAATTTTCTAAGTAAACCAATATAAAATAAAAATTAAAAATATTTAAAAATCTAACATCAATTTCCGATTAAAAGGGGGAAAACCCTTATCAGTTATAAGGATTGTTGTTATGTGCTGTCGTCGAGTCGCCTGCAACTCATAGCAACCGTATGTACAACAGCTGTAAACCCTGCTCTATCCTGTGCCATTCTTATTGTCTCTGACACACCTATCCTCATTATCCAGTCACTGAATCAATCCATTTCATCAAGAGTGTTCATCTCCTGCACTGTCCCTTCATCCTCCCAAGCATGATGTCCCTTTCCAAGGATTGGTCCCTCCTTGCAATATGTCCAAAATATTTCAGACAAAGTTTCAGAATCCTTGCTTCCATAAAGCAGCATGGTTTAACCCTCTCCAGGACAAAACTGTTCATTCTCTTAGCAGTCCATCTTCAGCACCACAGCTCGAAGGCATCAATTCTCCTTCTATCATCTCTAGTCATTGTCTAGCTCTTTGATGCATAACAAGTGATTGCAAAGACTGTGGCCTAGATCAGGCACACCTTAGTCTCCAGACTAACATCATTGTTCTTTAGTACTTTGGAGACAGCAGACTGTCTCAATGAAATACATCTTTTAATAACCTGGCTGCTGGTGCCAAGAGTGTTGATTGAGGAGCCAAGCAAACTAACGTTGTTGACAATCTCAATCACTTCACCATCCATAATGATGCTGCCAATCAGCCCAGTGGTGAGAATCTTTATTTTCTTGATATTGAGCTACAATCCATATTGAAGGCTGCAGTCCTTGACCTTCTGTAACAAGAGCTTCTGGCAAGCAGCGTTGTGTCATCTGCATAATGCAAATTGTTTATGAGTCTTCCTCCATTCCTGATGCCACATTTCTCCTCATAGGAAAATCTGTTCCACATATAGATTGAAAAGATATGGAGATAAGACACATCCCTGGCGTACATCCCTCCCAATTTTGAACCATGCAGTGTTCTCTTGCTCTGTTCTGAGAACTGCCTCCTGGTCCAAATACAGGTTTTGCATAAACACAATCAAGTGTTCTGGGATTCCCATTCTTCTCAGAGTTAGCCACAGTTTGTTATGGTCCACACAGTCAAATGCCTTTACATAGTCAATAAAAAACAGATAAGCATTCCTTTAGTATTCCCTGCTTTCAGCCAAGATCCATCTAACATTAGATATAATATCCTTAGTACCACAGCCTCTTCTAAACCAGCTTGCCCTTTTGGCAGTTCTCTGCTGATGTTCTTTCCAGTGGCTTTTGCATAATCTTCAGCAGAATCTTGCTTGCATTTGATGTCAATGATACTGTTCCATAATTTCCACACTCTGTCAAATCACCTTTCTTTGGAATGGGAACAAATATCTATCTCGTCCAGTGAATTTGCCTGGTGGTTGTCCTCTAGATTTCTTGGCACAACTTGGTGAGCACATCTAGGGCAGCATCTGTTTGTTGAAATATATCAATTGGTGTGCTGTCAATTCCTGAGGCCTTGTTTTTTGTGAATTCTTTCATAGCAGCTTGAACTTCTTCCTTCATCAGCACAGGCTGTTGGTCATACATTTCATGAAATTCTTCTGTGTCTGCCAATCATTTTGGTACAATGCCTCTGTATACTTTTTCAATCTTCTTTTGATATACCTCCTTATTTTATGAAAACCTCCACCAACATCATAATGAAGAAAGAATAAATTATTTAACCCTCTCTCTAAAATTAAAAATAAAGATGTCTATTCTCATAATTTCTATTCAATATCATACTGAAAGTACACAAAAATTTTCATGCAACTAAATAAACACTGTGCTTCACTGCCAGGCACCGGCTTCAAGTTTTAGAACAGCTGTAATATCATCAGTTATTTACTGCACCATCCTCTGATCTGAGTAGCAGTGGCAGCCTCATGACCTCTAGATTGCAATTGTGGTGATATAGCCAAAAGCTTAGAATGATCCTCCTATATTTACTCCCTCAGTCTTTTCAGCAATTTATTATACCAGTTTATTTACAAAATTCAAATAAATTGTTTTTCACTCCAGATCTTCCCCATTTTCCTCACCCATCCACCCCCATCAAATTACATGAACTCATGATTAATCCCCCTCCTCCACAAACATCCTCACTCATCTGTTTCCACCTTCCTTCCCCACCTTGAATCCTCATACTCAATCTACAATAATGGTTTTATACAGTATTTTTCCTTGTGGAACTGAGTTAGTTCAGTCAGCATAAGGCTCTTCTGTTCCTCTCAAGTTAGGAAATCATTTTATACTGGTTTACATGCAATGTTCATGAAGTTCATATACATTGTTTTTCACACCTGATTTTCCCCCTTTCCTTTACCAATCCCTCCCTCCACCCATCAAATTGTATGACCCTATGTTTAAGCCCCACCTCTCCTCCTTGGATCCTAATATATGCTCTACAATTGCTCCTATATAGTATTTGTCTGCATGAGACTGAGTTATTTCACTTAGCATAATGCTCTCCATTCTCTTCCACATTAAGTAGTAATTTACAAAATCATTGCTCCTGCATGCTGCATAGTATTCTATTGTGTGAATGTACCATCATTTCTCATTCCATTCCATTATTTTTAGGCAATTGGTCTGTTTCTATGTTCTTGTTATGGTGAATAATGCTGCTATGAACATTGGTGTACAAGTCTGTTTATATCTCAGTTCTCATTTTCTCAAGGTATATTCCAAGCAGCAGAATGGTTTGGTCATATGGAATTTCTGTGTTCACCTTTATGAAGAAATGCCAAACTGCCTTCCAGAGTGGTTATATCATTTTACAATCCCACCAGCAATATAAGAGTTCCTATCTCACCACATCCTCTCCAAAATTTATTACTTGATGCTCTGCTAAACTTTGCTACAGCTGCTGGGGTAAGATGGTATCTCATTGTGGTTTTGATTTACATCTCTCTTATTGACAGTGATTTGGAGCAATTCTTCATGTGTCTGTTGGCCATCCGAAAGTACTCCTAACTAAAGATACAAAAGACTTATACAAAGAAAACCACAGAACGTTTCTGCAAGACACAATAAAAGACATAAAGAAATGAAAAATTTGAGCTGTTTTTTGGTTTTTATTCACTATCTAAGGACAGATAGTGAATGACAATGCAAAATATTACAATGACATGTGCGAGGAGCTAGAGTCAGAAAATCAAAAGGGCAGAACTCGTTCAGCATTTCTTAAGCTCAAGGAACTGAAGAACAAATTAAAACCTCGAGTTGCTATAATCAAGGATGCTTTAGGCAGAATGATAAATGATCCAGGAGGTATCAAAAGAATATGGAAGCAATATACTGAGTCATTGTATTGAAAGGAATTGGCAGATACAGAAGAATTTAATGAAATAATATTTGAGCAAGAGCCTATGGTGATGAAGGAAGAAGTTCAAGCTGCTTTGAA
>NW_006399843.1:8483623-8484933 GCF_000299155.1 Elephantulus edwardii | reverse complement strand
TTGGGATGGGTGTGTCAGAGGCAATATGATTGGCACAGGATAGACCAGGGTTTAGGGCTGTTGTACCCCTAGGGTTGCTATGAGTCGCAAATGACTCGATGGCACATAACAACAACAACAACAACATCTAAGGACATAGCTTTACCGCGAACAGGAAGTGGGACTGCAGGAGAGGAGGACACTAAGAATCAGGCTCCATGGCAGGTGGTGGCTTGTCATCATCAGGGGGACAATCAGTGAAGTCAGCCAGCATGTCAGCTGTGTCATCCTGCTCCTTTTCATCATGAGCTGCTGCTGCCTCTGTCTCCATCTCCTCCTCAACAGATGTCTCTGGGGTAGGGGTGCTTTGTCACCCCCATTCTCAGTACTCTCTTCCAGCAGCGTTGACGGGGCAGAAGGCTCTTCTTTGATAAACTCCTGAGGTAACAGCCCTGCTGAAGAGCTTCTTTCTTCCCTTTCTCCCTCTCCCTGGGAGGGCAGGACCTCCGGGCGAGTGTGGGGGCCATCTCAGCCCCATGGTCGTCTTCTGCTCCCAGCTCCTCCACTTCCAACAGCAGTCCTAGCTCGGGTTTGGGCTCAGGCTGTGCCTTGGAAGACTCGGAGGAGGGCAGAGCTGGAGGCAGTGCAGGCGGCGGAGGCTCACCTTCTTCCACCTCCCCTCCTGCTGAACCAAACTCCAGTTCTTCTACCACTTCCTACTCTTCTTCCTCTTCCTCCTCCTCCTCCTCTTCTTCTTCCTCTTCTAATTCACCTTCTCCCTTCTCAAATTCTTCCTCAAACTCTTCCTCCTCCTCTTCTTCTTCAAAATACTCTTCTTCATCTTCTTCTTCAAAGTCCTCTTCCTCTTCTTCCTCCTCTTCTTCCTCTTCCTCCTCCTCATCATCACTGTTGTTGAAAACTCAATATTGTAAAAGTAACAATCCTATCAAAAGCAGCCATTTGTTCAATGCAATCCCAATACAGATACCTAATTCCTTTTTCAAGGATATCGAAAGGAAAATGTAAAGTTTATTAGGAGATGAAAGAGATCCCAAATAAGTACTTTCTAAAAAACAAAAATGAGGTGGGAGGTACAGCACTCCCTGGCCTCAAAACCTACTACACAGCAGTAGTAACCAAAATAGCATGGTACTGGTACAGTGACAGGCACATCAACCAATGGAACAGATGAGAACCCAGAAATGGACCCATCTATTTACGGTCAACTGGTATTTGACAAGGAAATAGAACCCATCAATTGGGTAAATAATAACCTCTTCAACAAATGGTGCTGGCAAAACTGGACCTGTAGAAAGCTGAAACAGGATCCA
>NW_006399843.1:8481681-8483318 GCF_000299155.1 Elephantulus edwardii | reverse complement strand
CATCAAAACCTTTTCCAACATGGTGAAAAGAAAACCTACTTACTGGGAACAAACATTTGGCAATACCATCTCAAACAAGGGTCTCATAATGAAAGTTTTACAGAATCCTACTTGGCCACCAGAAGAAAAAGACTGATAATCCAATTATAAAATGAGCAAAAGACAAGGAAAGACTTTTCAGAAATTTAGACATTCCTTATTCAAACATATTTTCTTCCTAAAGTACTTTGCTTTGCTTTGCTTGCACTAAATCACAATCAATACGTGCTAGAAAATACAAGTTACACTTAAATACAAGTACACTTAAATTATTGCAGTAAAAAAGCTAATTAATTCCTTTACTTATACTATCAGAAATTAGAAAGATCTTCCAAAACCAAAAGGCAAACCTGCTGTTATCAAGTCCATTTTAATTTATAGGGACTCTTTAAGAGAGAATAGAGCTGTCAATTATTAGACATGAGAGCTCAGGTGGCCTAGTGGTAAGCTGCACTGTAATATCAAAGGCAAATGGTTCAAATCTACCAACTACTCCACTTGAGAAAGATGGACAACCTCTTTCCATGTGATTTCCTATCTCTGAAAACATGCTGAAAGGCCAGCTAT
Source organism: Elephantulus edwardii (assembly GCF_000299155.1). Classification (NCBI taxonomy): domain Eukaryota; kingdom Metazoa; phylum Chordata; class Mammalia; order Macroscelidea; family Macroscelididae; genus Elephantulus; species Elephantulus edwardii. Next base: position 8,482,712 of record NW_006399843.1, on the reverse strand, counting down.
GGGTTGGTTCCAACGTGATGGTATTCAACAACAATCTTTACAGCAGCAGACTACTACTTTTTCCTCTCCTGGAGACTGGTGGGTTTGAACCACCAACTTCTTGGTGGCAGCCACTGCATGACCAGGGTTCTTTCCTAAGCTAGTAGATTAATTCCAAATCTATGTCTGTCTGTGGAGAGTGGGGTGGAGCTCCCCAATTAAAACGAGTGTGGAAGGAGGAGTGGCATCCACTTCCATAATAGCTTGCCTCTGGAAACCCTACGAACCTGGAGAGAGGATGAAAGGCACCCAAACATCGAGGACTCTCCTTCATAGGGTCTCTATGAGTCACCTGCGACTAGACGGCACTTAACAACAACAACAACAACATATCTGTCTGTTAGTTTTTAATTATTGTTTTATAAAGTTGATGCTCATTTGGATTTGCTACTTTTTTCAATTTTTCTTTATTTTTTTCAACACTTCAAAATACTCATCTACAGCAATTTTCCTTCTGGATGAAAGAAATCATTTTGTGAGAGTTTGTGGATAACAAATTTTGTTTTGTTTCTCTAAACTTATACTTGTTTTCATTAAAAATAAAAAAAGACATTTCACTGCATGTAAAATTATTTATTAGCTATTCACTTTTGTCAACATATTAAAGATATTCCACTGTCTCTAGTTGCTTTACTGTTATTGAAAAGTCAACAATCAAAAACTGCTTTGAAGACAATCTATTTTTCTCCTATGTTTATTGTTAAGACTTTCTTTGCCTTTGGTTTAACTATGAGGGTGCTAAGAATTTTTTTTCCTATTTTGGATTTATAATACTTCTTGAATCTGTAGATTAGTGTAAATCTGGGTTTTTAAAATATCTTTGAATGTTGTTTCTGTCGATTCCATTCTACACTTCTGAAATCCTAATTCAGTTTATATGAGATCCCTTACTCTGTACTACATGTCATATGACCATTACTCTGTGTCTTTCATCTGTTTATCTCTTCATTACATGTAGTTGTTGTTGTTGTTATGTGCCGTCGAGTCGCCTG
>NW_006399843.1:8427587-8480155 GCF_000299155.1 Elephantulus edwardii | reverse complement strand
ATACAGTGACTCAGTATATTCCTTCCATCTTTTTTTAATACTTCCAGGATCATTTAACGTTCTGCCAAAAGCATCCTTGATTATTACATACTTGGACAAATTTCTTTTGGATGGATCACAGCAAATTGTGGCTAACCTTGAGGAGAATCGGAGTCTCAGGACACTTGATTGTGCTCATACAAAAACCTATACAGAAATGAGGAAGCAATTCTCAGAAAAGAGCAAGGAAACACTGCATGGTTCAAAAAAAAAGGAGTACATCAGGGAGGGGTCCTGTATCCATAACTTTTCAGTCTATATGTAGAACATATCATCTGGGAAGCTGGGCTTTATGAGGAGGAATGTGGAATAAGGATTCGGGGAAGACTGATCAACAACCTGAGATGTGCAGCTAACACAACTTTGTTTGCTAAAACTGAGGACAACCTGAAGGATTTGCTGCAGGAAGACAAGAACTGTAATCTTCAATATGGATTGAAGCTCAATATTAAGAAAACAAAGATTGTCACCAGTGGGCCAATTGGCAGCACCATGATAGATTTAGAAAAGATTCAGATTATTAACAGCTTCAGTTTGCTTGGTTCTGCAATCAGCACTCTTGGTACTAGCAGTCAGGAAATCAAAAGATGAATTGAACTGGGAAAATCTGCAGTCAGGGATATCTCCTGGGTCCTGAGGAGTAACAATTTCAGTCTAGAGACTAAGTAAGGTGTGCCAGATTCAGGCCATGGTCTTTGCAGTTGCTTGTTATGCATTAAAGAGTCAGACAATGACTAAGGATAACAGAAGAATTTATGCCTTTGTGGTGTGGTGCTAGAGAAGAGTACAGAACATACCATGGACTGCAAAGAAAAAAACAGGTCTAACTTGGAGAAGGTGAAAACAAGTTTCTCCTTAGAGGCAAGAATTTTGAAGCTCCATCTCATATATTTTGGGCACATGGCCAGGAGGCACCAATCGTTGGAGAAGAAGATAATGCTTGAAAAGGTGGAGGGACAGCGCAGGAGAGAAAGACCCCAAATAATATGGATTGGTACAGTAAGTGGGTTAATTGGGATAGGTGTATCAAAATCAGTGAGACTGGATCATGATATTCTAGGCTTCAAAGCTTTTGTACACAGGGTCACTAAGAGTCGCAGGCAACTCGATGGCAAATCACAACAATTTCTTCTGATAAATCCTCCAATTTTATAATTATTTCTTCGGTTGTGCTTAACCTAAAGTTTAACTCACTCACTGTTTTGTTTTTTCTTTTCATTTTCACAACAGGATTTCTTATTTCCTAAGTCTTATTATTGTCATTTGCCATGTCAACTATGATTCCCTGCTCTTACAGATAGAGGTACATTTCTTGTTATTTTCTTAAATGGAATTTCATAGATGCTACACTGTACTGGCCTTTCCCTTTTAGGACTAAGGAATTCATTTGCCCAGCTGCTGGCAGAGCAGGCTCTCTGGAACTTCCCTTGGTTGATAATCGGTTCTTTAAAAAACGTCATTCCTTCTTCTGGGTCTGATTCATACCAAAACACCAGATGATTTGAATACATTAATGTTTTTAATTTCTCTACCATCTTTTGTCTCTAAACAAAGCAAACAGAAACAAACCTACCACCAGGGAGTTAACTCTGACTCCCAGCCACCCTCTCTGTAAGACAGAACCAGAAAATCTGCACCATGGGGTTGGTAAGGCTGTAAATCTTTATGGAAGCAATCTGACACATCTTATTTTTCATGGATAGGCTGGTGAGTTTAAGAGACCAATCTTTTAAGAAGCAACTGAATATTTTAACCACTGCGTCACCAGGCCACCTAAACATAGTTTCCTTCTTTCTGACCTTTAGCAATACCTGTAGGGCAAAATATCCTCTAAGTTGCCTTTAATTAATTTTTTTCTGGTAATTCCACACTATCTTGCTACCACTATTCTAAGCTTTTAAGAAAGATTTTAATTGTTTTTAACTTAATGAATAATTAGATCTAAATTATTTAGTTCATTATTACATAAAGTTAGAAGTATCTGTCCTGCTCACTTTGAAAAGAACTTTGAGTATGAAATTTCCAACTATGGCAGGAAAAAGATTAAAATAACTAGAACATATCAGTAGTTACAGATTTTCTCTTTTCAAAAAATTTGTAAGCTTCATTTTGGGCTCAAAGAAAACAGTGCCAGGATGAATGAATGAATGAATGAATGGTATTTGCAATGGTTTTATATATATAGCAATCTATCTGAGTTAACAGGAACAATCCTTGGATCAGATAATTCTGAGAATCTCTTCCAACTCTATGGACCTATCAATATAAAGTCATCTATCCACTAAAATAGAGTGAATCTTTATATAATAAACTGTTCAACTCTGTATTGCATACTCTGGCCAGGAGGGATCAATGCCTGGAGAAGGACTTCATGCTTGGAAGGGTGGAGAGAGAGTGCAGGAGAGGTAGATCCCTGATGAGGTGGATTGATGCAGTAACTGGTGTAATGGGGGTAGGTGTATTGGAGTCAGTGAGACCGGCTCAGGTTAGAGCAGAGTTCAGAGCTATTGTAAATAGGGTTGCTATGAGTCACAGACAACTCAATGGCTCATAACAACATGCTTTTGTCCAAATCTGTATTTTTCACTCTCCTTTCTGCTTCACCATACATTTCATAAGCCAAAGTCAATCAGATCATCATCTTCCAATCTAACCAACTGTAGTAATTTGACTCAGGTTTTCACTGTTTGTAAGACTTGCTCTATATTTAAATGTGCACAAATTCTAAACACCCTTGCAACACAATTCAAATGCCATTTCCAATCATAAATATTTCTTGAGTCTCCCAATTGGATGATTCCTTCCTTTGACCTCCCAGGTGTTGTTGTTGTTGTTGTTAAGTGCCGTCAAGTCATAGGTGACTCATAGAAACCCTATGAATGAAAGACCTGATCTCCCAGAGCATTTAAAATCTTTCCTTCAATCTTTGTCTTTCTCCGAATTTTCTTTGATGCAATTTGAGTCTTTGGAAAAAAATCTTTTGCCATATACTGTTAGGTATATGAAAAACAAATAAGGACTACCTTATTACCTACCACAACTTGGAATTCAATAAATGTTGCTTGCTGAAAAGGAGGCAATCTTAAAACACTTATAGAAGATCAAGAACTATAGTCATCAGTATGGATTACATCTTATCATCAAGAAAACAAAGGTGATCATCACAGGACCAACAGAAAATATCATGGTAAATGGAGAAAGGTTTGAAGCTATCAGTGTTTCATCTTGCTTGGATCAACAATCAACACCCTTAGCACAAGAAGACAGAAGATCAGTAGATGTATTACATTGAGGAAGTCTGCTGTCAGGGACCTCTCTAAAATACTTAAGAGTAATGATGTCAGCTTGAAGACTAAGGTGTGCCTGATTCAGGTCATGGTATTTTCAATCACTTGCTATACATATAAGAGTTGGATAATGAATGAGGATGACAGTAGAATAGCTGATTTGATTTGTGCTGCTGGAGAAGAGTATTAAGTATCCCACAGACTGCCAAAGAACAAACTAATATGTCTTGGAAAAAGAGTAGCTGAAGTACTCCTTGGAGGTAAAGATGATGAAGCTCAATCTCTCATTCTTTGGACATATTGCTAGGAGACACTATTCCTAGGGAAGTCACAGCATAATTGGAAAGATGGAAGGTCAGCAAAAGAGAGGAAGATGCCCAATAAGATGGATTGACACCATGACTGCAAGTATGTCAGAGACAAGTAGCTCAAGTGTATCAGGGACAATGAGCATAGGACAGGATTCAAGTCAGTTATTTATAAGGTAACTATGTGTTGTACTTGAACAACAATAATCAAAGGGTAGACATCTCAGATAAGGAGGATAGATCTTATTCCTCAATATTATTTGTTCTTTATCCTTTAGCATTGTTGTTGTTATATGCCATCAAGTTGGAACTGATCCATAACAGACCCTCAGAGGTTTCCAGAGACAGTTAATAGTAAGGGAGGAAATTGCCCATACTGCTTCCAGGGAGCAATTGGTGTAATTGAACTCTGCGTCTTCAGGATTACAGTGCAGCTTCTTGCACTAGGACACCAGAGCTCCCTAGTGGCTGGAATATTCAATGGATAACTTGAATATTCAGATCCTCTATATTGTACCCAGCCCTCCTCAAGGTCCTGGAAAGAGTTGTTCTAGGGATTCCATGCTGAAATCACCAACAGTAGGAGCAGGAGTCACACATCTGTTTCTGGAGGCCAGGACATGAAGGGAGAAGCAGAGCATGCCTGGGTTGTTGTCACCCACTAGAAGCAAAGCTGGCCAGGCCAAGCGTATTTGAACATTTAAAATACATTAAAGGCCTGCTCTCTTTGAAGTTGGAAACTATCTCTATTTAATCAGAGAGAAACAACTTTTCAAAAGATTTTTTCCCCTCTTTTTTACCTTCAGCTTGCTGGCTTCTCCTGTGGTTAGTAGCATGAATAAAACATGCATATCCCAATTAAATCTTGATTTAATTTCACTTCTTTGCAAAGCTGATGAACTCGAGTGCTTTCATAAAGACACTGAGCATTAGCATTCTTTTGTTATGCACAATCCATTCGGAGGAACAAGGGGCTAAAAATAATCAGCTGCCTCTCTCCTGGCCTTGCCAAGCTCTCAGTGAGTTAGGCAGGAAAGAAAACACAGGCACAGAGAGAGACACACGCACATCTCCAGTCAGGCTAATCCTCCCTGTGGAGACTCCCCAGTAATTGTTGGGGGATCAGAACATGTTTGTCCATGAGGAGCATCTTAGGGTTAGAAGATGAACACAGTCTACAAAAAGGATACCTTCCTGGATAAGTTCTGGGTACTCCAGTACCCAGTAGCCCATGATAGTTGGAGTATCCCTTCCTTTGCTTCAGTATGGGATTAAGAATGGGGTTCCAGGAGTCAAAAAAAAGTTCTAACCCGAGAAGTACCATCCCAGAGGACTGAATCCACTTGCTTCTAAGTTAAAAAATAAAGTTGTTCCACAACTTTATTCTAATCATTTCATAAATTATTGACAAACAAAAGGAACACTGGTATAAAGTAGATTCTAACTCTTGAAAACTCTCCATCAGGTTTCTGAGGTTGTGAATCCTTATAGGAGAAGACTGCCTATCTTTCTCCCAAGAAGTATCTCGTGGGTTCAAACTCCTGATCTTTTAGTTACAGGCCAAATCAAAAAGCATTACCTCCAGAGACGGTGAGGGGTGGTGCGGGAAACACAAAAATATTCTCAGTAACCACTGATAATCTGGATGATGGGATCATAGCTAGTTTTCACACTATTCTTTGTACTTGAGGTAATTTCCAAACCTGCTTGGCAAGCATAGATTAGTTTTATAACAAGACAAAGTCATCATTTGGACACTTTAAGTGCACCTACCGCACCTCCCAACTATTTGCTGGAGGAAAAAAAATGTTTAAGAAATGACCCCAAACATCAGAGAGTTTTTATTTTACAGAGGTTACTAAAAACAGTCAAGGTAATTATAACAAGCTAGGGGATAATATATAGAGGGTTTTGGTTGTAAGTGCTATGATATTCTAGGAAAAGGTATATCTTTATGGGCACAGATTGACTCATCTTTCTCCCACAAATGACCTGGTGGTTTTGAACAACAAACTTATTTGTTAACAGTCAAATTCTATTCCGACACAATCAAGTTTTCTTTCTCTGATGGTAAATCCAAAAACCCTATTACTACTGAATATATTTTTTAATAATAGTGATCCTCTATCAGATTTCTGATGTTGTAAATCTTTAAGAGACAAAACTGTTCTCTGTACAATAGATAAGTAAGACTTCTCAAACAAGGGAATACTATAAAACCTTAATCTCAAGATTTGAGGGACCTTAGGAGTGATTTAGACCAAGTCTATATATGGTACATAAATCTCATTTTCATTGGTCTTGGACAGTTCATTGGGATTGAAGAGTTTGTTAATTAGCATACATAGCCCAAGATATTTTATTTAAGCTTCTTTTACTGTTTAGAGGATCTTCCTTAAATTGAGCTCGAATCTGTTTCCCATTGCTGGTTACTCTATTTCGCTTCCTTGGTCCATATACATCATGTTTACTCCTTACACAGGATCACCATCACATATTTAAAGTCAACTTACACAACTTTCTCTATTCTTATTTTTCTTCCTCTGATCAAGAAGCAGTTTCTTCAGCCATACCTCAAGTAGCATAACTTTAAAGCAATGAGGAGTTTAAAAAGAGTGTACAAAATGCAAGGAATGAAATAGACATTCTCAGCAGGAAAGCGTGATACAAGCAAGACAAAGATTTTGAGAGGCCAGTTACATTGATTGGTCTATGAAGGAGTGAGTCAGCTGAATTACCTAGGGCATTGGTGGAAGGTATAAGTGAGAAGTTAGAGGGAGGCCACCTGTGGGAAGTCTTCAATTGCAAGTTGAGTCTGGATTTACTTCCACACTCTACAGCTGGACAATTCAAGAGAAGTCTGATCGGGAAGTGGGGTGTTCTCCATGCAGGTAAGTGTGACTGCTCTGGTATTTGTTGATCCATAGAGAATGATTAAGAGAAAATGGAACAATGAGAAGATATTTTTATACATTATTTTCTTACTGCTGATGATCTTTCTCTCAGTTGCAACCTTTTCTTGTGTTCTGATCTGCCAGAGATGGAGAACTACCAGGAACTGCTCTTCCACGTTCTCTGAGCTGTTTTTGTGTCAAGTTAGTTTGAGATTAGTCAATTTAGTTAAACTAAAGAACAATGCCAGGAAAGAGGTTCTAAACAACTTGTCCTTGTATTTTAAATCCATTCCACGTTGTTGAAGGGAAATGTTTTCCCTTAATCTTAGGTTCTTCCAATTTAATGGTGTTGATGTGAATACAAAGAATAAATTCCAACTGTGAAGAGCATCACTATGGAAATGTCAAGCATGCTCTTTGTGGATTCTGAATCAAGAATACAATGGGGGCAAGCAGATGTGGTCTATCTACCTTCTTGCCTCACACCTGGTTCCATGCTACAACTCAAAAGGCCTTACACACACATGTATAAATACTTCAGGACCTTTTGTCACCCTTTGATCCTCACAGTTAACACCATTAGGCATGGAAAGAGAACCATGATGGTTCTATAAAAAGACTCAGGATTATTTTAGGAGAAAATAGGATGTAATGAGGTCCTAGAACTCGATCTTAAAGGATAGATGTGGCCTCCACATTCCTTTGTGCTAACAATGTAGGCAAAGTGTGGTAGGAGAAAGAGTAGGGCAAAAGTCCTCTAGGCAAGGGCTCCAGAGCAAGAGTCCTAGATGTATAGGATTGGGACAGTATTGATGACAAATTTGGTGACTCTAAACCAAGAAAGGAGAAGGAAATTCAAGTCTGGGATCACACTTTAGCTTCAGTGTGTACTTTCTTAGTTATTTAATCTTTCTGAGCTTCAGATTCTTCATGAACAAATCAAAGACTACCATATCTGTTAGGCAGGGTGTTGAATAAGCTGGTATTATAAAATCCCTTCCATATGAAATCCCTTCCATATAAAATCCCTTCCATACAGCAAACATTCAATAACAATGAATAGCGTTACCTCTTACTTCAGGTCACCAATCAAGAGAAACAGGGTGATGACAGACAATACAAAGGAAGGGACAATCAAAGATAGTCAGGAGGGGGATGTAAACTTTCCTTTGGGGATGGAGAGCATAGGACATTGTGGAGCTAGTCTAAAATTTGGCTTTTCTTATCCATTCGTTATCCCCTCTGATCTCTGCAGACATGTGTTCTTGCAAGTCAGCATAGTCTTGCTAATTATCAACAGCTGAAGCAATAATATAAAGAGCACACTCTCCACACTAGAGGGTATGTGAAAACACCAACACAGGAACTGTATTTAAACTTCTTGCTGCATCCAGCCTGACCCATTGCTCACCAGTTTCTGAAAAACAAACAAAAAAACACAAAAACGGCAAACCTAGCTTGCATACCTACAGTCATGTGAGCCATTCCGCTAAGAGATCTGCATCCCTGGAGGACCTTCTAGCAAACCTTCAAACCCAAAAGAATTAGAGGAATTGGCAAACTGAACTACAGATGGAGTTCTTACTAGAAAGTATGGGCTTATACAACTGGTTAAGCTTTTGAGAGTACAGTAACCTGAGGCCTCTCATAAATAGCCTGCTAGTGGCATCCACTTCCTAAACAACTTGTCTCTGGAAACTCGATGAACTTTGATAAATGGCGATAATTATAGAAAGGCTTCAGGCCTTTTGTTCATAGGGTCGCTATGAGTCATACTTGACTTGACTGCAATCAACACCACTACCACAGTTAATCTTAGCAGGCCAAATTATAAATATAGGCATGGACAAAGGGTTAGAGGAGCACAGGCTTGTATATAGTGACCATCAAAGAATACACCAACTTTTAAAATATATTAATGTCTTCTGGGACTGTCAAAACAAAAGTACCACAACCTAGGTGGCTTAAAACAGCAGACCACCCACCTCCCACACACACAATACTGGAGGATGTTGTTAGCCACCAGTAAGTAGGCTCTGACTCACAGCAACCCTATATACATCAGAATGAAACTTCCTTAACCTGTGCCATCCTCATGATCTCTGCAGTGTGTAAGCCCATTTTTCAGCCCCTCTATCAATCTAGCTCATGAAACAACTCCCTCTTTTTCATTGACCCTTTGTTTTACCAAGAGTCCTGTCATTTTCCAGAAACTGGTCAGTGCATCCTGATAGATGTCAGCAGGGCCATGTTCCCTTTGAGGTTCTTTAAAAAAGGGGTGGGGGAAGGCTCCAGGGCATGCCACACCTTCCTTCTAGTTGCGCTAATTTCTGGCAATATTTGGTATTGCTTCATCACTCTGATCTCTTCCTTGCCTTTATATAGCTATCTTCCCTCTATGAGTCTGTATCTCTGAGCCCTATTCTTCCAAGAACATTTGTAATATTGGGCTAAGGGCCCACTCTAATCCACTCCATAGAGGAATTTCGCTGTTAACCCAAAGGCAGCACACCTCTAATATTTTTAATCCACCAGTGACTCCGAGAGAGAAAGATTAGCACTCTTTTCCCATCTGTGTACACCCTCAGAAACCTGTTCGAGGGCCAGAGTTGATTCTCATTTAATGGCAGTAAGTCTGAATGTGAGTTGAATCCAGTAAAACCTTTTCTTTAATAGATTACATCTGCAAAGATGCTATTTCTGAATAAAGTCATATTCATGTTTTCTCATGGACATAAATGTGAGGTTGAGGGACCATTATTCTACTCAATATAAAAAGTATTGGTAGGTCTGAATCTGTTCAATCTGACAACTAGACCACAACTCAGAGGATTTGAAAAAGATTCCTTATTTCAGTTAAGCATATCTCTGTCCTGTTGTTCAAAGAGTATGTCTGCTGTTTTTTCACCACCCTCCAATTATCCCCCACCCTGTATTTTGTGCAAGTCTAGACCACACTGGCACATCCTCTCCACACAAGCTGCTCAACTCGATCTGCAGAACATCTCACACCAATAAACAGGTCCCCAAGACTCAGGAGGTGCATACTGTGGAGAAATTTACACACTCATAAAGAAAACATGCCTGCTATTATGTTTATAGGTCGGGGGTCTTTCTCCAAAATGCAGGCGTGATATTGCTGAAGTAAAAGGAGAAATTGCTCAGGCCTATCTTCTAAGCACGGAGCAAGGAGGAATCCCAAAGACCTGGCTGACACAGTTCATAAATCTCCTGCATATGTGTTTGTCCCCACTTCCATCATTCCAAGCAACATGTGGGGTTGTTGCACTTTAAGAAAATAAATAAAATGAAATTACAGATTCGCCTTTGTGATCCTGATGTGCAGATTATATGTTATTACATTATGGATCTCACACCCCTCAACATGATTGCACTATGGTATGATTATTGGATTTTGATATATTGCCAGCATCAAAGCCAAATAAATATTTTTCTCTATTAAGTGATGCTGGGAAGGAAGGCACTTTTTAAACAGGACGTCTATTTGAGTTGTTTCGTAAAAAAATGTAAGAAAACCAAGGTGAAGAAGAATAAACATGCCATGTCTGGTTTAGTTTAGCAGGTCTTAACACATTGAATCCTCCAAGTCCTAGAGAAACAGAAAGAGAGAGAAAGCCAGAAGATTCTCCTCACTCAGTTGTCATTCATTCATGCATGCAATAGATGTGCATTCAACACCACAAATCTGTACCACAAGTCTGGGAATTTGGAGATGGCAATGAAGAAAACAGACAAAATTCCTTCCTTCAGATAGGCTGTTGTTGTTGTTAGTTGCCATTGAGTAAAGTACTGCTCATAGTGACTCTATGAACAAAAGATCAGAACCTTGCTCTATCCCGTGCCATTCTCACACTTCCTGACGTACAAGAGCCATTGCAGCAGTCACTGTGTCAATCCATCTAGTGATTTGTTCTGCACATGGCTTGAATAGGTATGAAGAAAGGATACAGCACTAGCACGCTTTTCCCCCCATATTTTAAACCATGCCGTGTTCTCTTTCTCTGTTCATAACAACAGTTTCTTGGTTTAGCTATAGTTTTGTTCTGGAGAAGAAAGTGTCCTGGGATTCCCATTCTTCCCAAAGACAGACATAATTTGTCGTGATCCACACAGTCAAACACCTTTGGGGAGGCAATAAAACACAAGTAGACATCCTTCTGGTAGTCTCTGCTTTCAGCCAAGATCCATTTGGCATCAACAATGATAACCCCTGTGCCACAGCTTCCCATAAATCCATCCAGAACTTCTGGCAGTGTTCTTTCTATGAGCTGTTCTAGCTGGTTTTAGATACTCTTCAGCAAGCTTTTACTTGCATGAGATATTGATGATATTGGTGGTAATTTCCACATTTTGTTGGATCGCCTTTTAGGAAGAGGGATTAATATGAATCTCTTTTAGCCAGTCAGTTGTCCAGGTATCTGTCCTTCAAACTTTCTGGTGAGCACTTCTAGAATGACATCTGTTTGTTCAAACACTTCAGCTGGTATTCCATTGATTACCATTGATTTTTGCTAGTATCGTCAATGCAGCATGAACATTTTCTTTCATCACCAAAGCTTCTTGATTATATGCTATTTCCTGAAATGGTTCTATGCCTGCCAATTCTTTTTGATACAGTGAATCATTGTATTTCTTCCATTTTCTTTAGATGCTTCCTGGATCATTCATGATTTGGATCATTCTTCATGATTATAGCTTGAGGCTTAAATTTATTTTCCCATTCTTTCTGCTTGAGAAATGCCAAGCAAGTTCTGCCTGGTTGCCCTTAGATGAAGGTATTTAATTCTGGGTTCTAAATTCTATTCCATTGGTCTATTAGTCTATTGCTATACAAGAACCAAGATGTTTTCCCTATTGTGGCCATATGTAGTATGTTTTGACATCCTACTTTGTTTTATTTCTTCATGAATGCTTTATTCTTTCATTTGCATAGACAGCTGGTGATTTTCTTTTTATTTCATTGAAGAATGATGACAGGTTCTGGATTGGTATTATAATCCAAGTGATTTTTTTAATATACATAAATTTAGTATGCTGCGACTCTGCTGAATGGGTCAATGTGATCCAGTAATTTTATTGCTGATATTTTCTCTGTATGTGGTCATATCATATGCAACTGAGCAATATCTTGACCAACAAAAAACAAGAGTCTTCTTTTGCTTATTTTTACCTTATATATGTCACCTCTACCACATGATATGTTCATTGTTGTTATGTGCCGTCAAGTCGCTTGCGACTCATAGCGACCCTATGTACAACAGCCCTAAACTCTGCTCTGTCCTGTGCCAATCGCACTGTCTCTGACACTCCCATCCCTATTATCCCAGTCACTGAATCAATCCATCTCATAGAGGGCCTTCCCCTCCTGTGCTGTCCCTCCACCCTACCAAGCATGATGAGTCTCCAAGGACCAGTCTCTCCTCACAACATGTCCAAAGTAAGTTAGACAGAGCCTCAGAATCCTTGCCTCCAAGGAGCCACCTGGTTTAACCCTTTCCAGGACAAATCTGTTTGTTTTCCTAGCAGTCCATGGTATTCTCAATACTCTTTCTCCAGCACCACAGCTCAAAGGCATCAATTCTCCTTCTATCCTCCTTGGTCATTGTCCAACTCTCTGATGCATAACAAGTGATTGCCAAAACCATGGCCGGTATCAGATGCACCTTAGTCTCCAGAGAGACACCATTGCTCTTCAGTACTTTGGAGAGGTCCCTAACAGCAGACTTTCCCATGGCAATGTACCTTTTAATTTCCTGGCTGCTGGTGCCAAGAGTGTTGACTGTGGAGCCAAGCAAACTAAAGCTGTGTACAATCTCAATCTCTTCACCATCCATCCTGATGCTGCCAATTGGTCCAATGGTGAGAATCTGTCTTGACATTGAGCCTCAATCCATATTGGAGGCTGCAGTCCTTGACCCTCTGCAGCAGGTGCTTCAGGTCCTCTTCATTTTCAGCAAGCAGGGTTGTGTCATCTGCATAACACAGATTGTTGATAAATAGTCCACCAATATATAATAGAGTTTAAATTAATCTACTTTGACCCCCTATGCCATCTCATTCTCCTTTATTATTAGAGTCAGAATGGATCTCCTTAAAGTCTTCCCTGTCAACCTTGTCCATTTTCAAAAAGTTCATTTGCTTTCCACAAAAGATCTCCTCCTGAGCTCCCCTTCCTATCACCAAAGTTCCTCAGAAGTGAACTTTCCAGGGTGAGATGACAGGGTGGCAGTAGATCAAAGGATCCTCAAGCTCAATCACACATCAAATCTCTCAAATATTTCTCATTGTGGTATTAGCCTAAAAGGTGGTTTCCACATGCCGTCCTCCCCATTAGTTAGTCTCCTCTGATCTCCAGCTACCTTAACTGCAGGTATATAATCTTGCATATCAGCATGGTCTTGCAAATCAGAATCAGCTGTAGGACTAGGATAAGTGAAGGAGTGATTCCCATACTGAGCAATAAGACTTGAGGTGAAAAAAACCTGAAACAAGACTTGAGACAAGCAAGGCTTATGGTGGTCAGATCCTGGTAAAAGCAAGACCCTGGAGGTGAAGAGACTTGTATTGCTGTGGTGAAACTGTGGCAAAGTGTGACCTAAGGATTGTTACATTTATACTGGCAACAGTTGGATTTTGCTGGTTTGCCTTTGACGATGGAAGGGAAAGCAATTTGTTGAATTGAAACTGGGGCCTGGACTTAATGAGGATTTGTGCGTTAGAACTATTAGGCTAAGCCCTGCACTTATTGTGGGTGATACTGTGATATTCTTTGTGTCTGGCACTCTTTGACTTTCTTCTCTAATAAACCTCATTATTGATATCATAATTGTGAGTCTGTAAATCAGCAACAAATAAAAGAACCTGTTGTTGCTGCTGGGACTCTATGGGCACCATGGGACTTGGCTACAGGCTTCTAATCTATTTACTGCTCTGGGGTGGTGAGGCGCTATGCTATTCTTACTCCCTCTGGCCCTTTTAGAGAGACACAAATGGCCTGTGCACTGTGTCCTGTTTTGTCCTCTTTAGACACTCACTATAACACTTTTATGAAGTATGAATCTAGGAAAATTGGAAGTCGTCAAAAATCAAATGAAACACAAAGATTGACACTCTAGTTATTAGCAAGCTGAGATGAACTGGCATTTATTACTTTGAACCAGAAAATCACATGCTTTATTATGCCGGGAATGAAAAATTGAGGGAAAATGATGTAGTGTTCTTTGTAAAAAAGGACCATTTTGAGATCTCTTGAAGTAAAAGCTGTGAGTGACAGGATACTATCCATATACATAGATAACAATTATTATTCAAACATGCACCAACAGCTTACTAAGGACAAAGAAGAGGAAATTGACAATTTCTACCAATTTCTGCAGACTGACATTGACATGCAATCAAGTTTTACTAATAATAATTGATGACTGGATTGCAAAAGTTGGAAACAAAGAAAAATGCCTGGTATTCAGAAATTATGGATGTGATGACAGAAATGAGGCTAGAAATAGAATTATTAAATTTTCTACAAACAATGGTTTATTCATTGAAAATACCTTTTTAAAAACCACAAGTGACAACTATACACATGGATCTTACCTGCAGGACTGCACAGAAGTCATGCTGATTATATTGGTGAAAAGAATTGTTAGAGAAGCTCAATACAAATGCTCAAAATTAGGCAAGTTGCTTACTATAGAACAGACCATCAACTACTCATGTGCAGGTACAAATTGAAGTTGAAGAATACAAAACCAAATCCACAAGAATCAAAATATGATCTTGAAACAATCGCACTAGAGTTTTAAAGCCATCTCAAGAATAGGTTTGAGGCATCAAACACTAATAACCAATGACCAGATAAGTTGTGGGATGAGATCAAGGATATTATCCATGAAGAAAGCAAAAATTCATTTACAAAGACATGGAAGGGAAAAAGGTCAAAATAGAAGTCAGAAGAGATTATGAAAATTGTACTAAAACATCAGTAACCCAAGACAAAAGAAAGAATTAACAAAATAAAGGAAATGAACAGAAGATTTCAAAGGGTTGTTTGAAAAGACAAAGCAAAGTATTAAAATTAAATGTGGTCTGAAACAAAAAGGAAAGAACTTGCTCAGTATTTCTCTAACTGAAGAACTGAAAAACAAATCCAGTCTTTGAGTTGAAGTTCTGAAGGATACCATGGGCAAAGTCGTCAATAATCCAGACAACCTCAAAAGAAGATAGACGGAATATATTGATGCGCTGTGCCAAAATGAATTGACAGACACAGAGTCATTTCAGGAAATAGCATATGAACAAAAACAAATGGTGATGAAATAAGAAGTTCACACTGTGTGGAAGATAATAGCAAAAAATAAAGTCCTAGGAATTGATGGAATACTAGATGACATGCTTCAACAAATAAATGCAGTCCTAGACATGCTAACCAACCTGTGAAAGGAAATTACTGAACAATATCATTAGTATTATATAGAAGTAAAATCTTCCTGAAAATTATTCAAAAACATCTAAACCATTTCTTAGAAAACTGACAGAATTTCAAGCTAGAATTAGAAGAGAAACTGGTATAAGGAGTATCATTGCTGGTGTCACAGATTTTGGCTCAAAGTAGAGACTAGTAGAAGGATGTCTGTTTGTGTTTTATGTACTACGCAAAGGCATTTGACAGTGTGCATATTAACAAATTATGGCTGACATTGAGAAGAATGGGAATCCCAGAACACTTAACTTGTGCTCTTGTAAAACCTATAGCTAGACCAAGAAACTATTGTACAAACAGAACAAGGGAACATTGTGTGGTTTAAAATCAGGAAAGATGTGTGTCAGGACTGTATATTTTCTCCATACATATTCAAGCTCTATGAAGAATAATGTGACTGCACCAATAAGATTAAGTATGTCAAAGATGATAATGGGCCAATAAACAACATCATGATAGATAGAGAAGAGATAGAAATTGTCAATTATTTCATCTTGCTTGGATCTGCAATCAACACCAGCAGCCAAGAAAAGGGGGTGGGGGGGAATTATTGCTTTGAGAAAGTCTGCTTTCAGAAACCTTTCCACAGTGCTGAAGAGCAATGATGTCAGTTAAAGACTAAACTATTATTTTTTTTCAATTGTTTGCTGTACATCTAAAAGTTGGACAATGAATAACAGAAGATGAATCAATGCTTTTGAGTTGAGTTGTGGAGAAGCGTGCTGTGTATCCCACAGTTTACCAAAAGAACAAACACATATGTCTTGGAAAAGATGCATCCAGAGTGCTTCTTGGAGGCAAGGAGAGTAAAATTTAATTTCACTTGTTTGGGGGATGTGGTTAGGAGTCAGTTCTTGGGAAAAGACATCATGCTTGGAGTGGTGGAGAGCCTCTTAGGGAGGGGGAACCCTCAACAAATGGATTAACACAAGTGACTTGAGTAGGCTCAAGTGTGTCAGAGATGAAGGCACAGGATAGGACAAGGTTCAGATCCACTGTTCATAGGGTCGCTGTGAGTTATAGTGGTCTCAATGGCATTTAACAATAATGAACAGCTATTTTTGACAAAGAGATGAAACCTTTTAAGTAGGGGAAAAGTTAGTCTTTTTAACAAATGGTGCTGGAAAACTGGATGTCCATTTGGAGAAAATTGAAACAAGATCCATACCTCACACTATATAAAAAAAAACACCTCAGAATGTATTAAGGACATAGGTATAAAACTATAGATCACTAAAGGAACATTGGAACAAACTATGGGAACCTAATCTATGGAAAAAGTCTAAAAAAAAATCATCCTCAATTGCTATCAAGTTGGAACCAACTCATAACTGACCTTCAGCTGGGTTTTTGAGACTGATAATTGCCCTGGAGGAAATTGCCTATCTTACAGAGTCAATTGTGGATTTGAATCGCCAGAGTGGTTGTGTAAGCAGCTCAACTTCCTTTGGACTAGGTCACTCGAGTGCCCTGTGGTACAAATAAAACAAAAATAACTGAAAATTTGCAAACAACAGAGAATAAGCTAAACAATTGAGACTTGCAAAAAACTAAATCCTTGTGTGCATCAAAAGATCTCTCCAAAACTGTAAAAGTACAACCTGCAGACCACTACTAAAAAACATTTGTCAATGACACATCTAAAAAGAGATCTCTAAAATGTATAGAAAACTACAACAACTCAACAAGAGATCTAGAACCCAATTATGAAACAGGAAGAAGATACAAAAACATTTAACTGAAGAAGACGTTCAGATGGCCAAGAAGTATAAAAAGAAATACTCAAGATCATTAGCTATCAGAGATACACAAATAACAATTTGATAACATCTCACCTCAGAAGTAGTGGCAAAGTTCAGTAAGTCCGCAGAGAACAAATGCTGGTAAGGATATGGAGAGATTAGAACTCTTATATACTGCCAGTGTGAAACAGATGATAGAATAACTACAGAAAGAATAACACACACAAGGAGTTGTCCTAAGTTGGCAATTAGTTTGATTTTTTTTTTTTTGTCTCATATTTGGTGTGGGTAGGAGGGTTGATTTGAGTCAGAATTGCCTTAACAATAGCTATGAGTTTTTGTTTGGTGTTATATTACTCAATCAGAATGTTGATGACAAGATTGTCATTCATTACGCACTGACCTTGTGTCAGGCACCCTGCTAGTCATGTAAACCAAAGAAATCCAAACTTATTAGCATGAATGCAATTCCAAGCAACCCCCCAAGACTGTAAATCTTGTCCATCTTTCTCCCTTGGAGTGGCTGCTAGACTTGGATTGCCATCATTTCAATTAGCAGCCCAATATAGTCCCACACAGAACACATTTTATTCTCACAATAGCCCTTGAGGGCATGTGGTATTTCACAAATAAATTGAGTCCAAGATGTTTAATGGACCTTCCCAAGGTCACAGATAAATAAATCAGATCACCATTGGCTTCAAGGAGGTCTCAAAAATAAGATTTAATTATATAATTCATCCTTCCATTCCCTAGGGTAAAATCATGAAGCCAAAAGTGGCCTGCCTTAGCGAGAGTGTGAGTAAAATCTGACCCCTTTGCTCTGATACATAAATATGGAATGGATTTCAGCTGTCAATTCCACATTCTCTAAGGAATAAAGGAGTACAATAGAGAATTCCTTGAGGAGTTCATAACACAGAAGAAACACAGACAAAATAACCTTGACAACATTTCCAGAACAATATATCAACAATCACCCATTAACTCGAAGTAGAGCATACAAATATCTCAGTTGGGTTAAACCAACCAAATATTTTTAAATAGTTTTAAACAAAAGAGTCACTAAGGAATTGTTCAATTAAATAAACATTCCCTGAGGTCCCATTGTGTGCAATGAATATACTTTGTTTTTGTTAAAGGGTACAAATAGAGAATGAGGCTACACTTAATCCCTTCCTGTTATTCCCTCAAAGGGATCCTGGTGGCTTTGTACATCATGCATATAATACGTTGCATGTGGCACTGTTAAACAGAAGGTTGGTGGTTCAAATCCACCATAACTCCACCGGAGAAAGAAAAGCTATCTTCTTGTATAAGAATTTACAGCCTTGAAAACTTTTGATAGAGACTTCCCATGAGCTGGAATAGACTTGACCACTGTGGACTTGTTTGGTGTCTCTTTCAACGCTTTGAGCAGATTTCCAACTCTGTCCCAACATTATTAAATTGAATTAATTTTTTAATTTATTCTTTCATGTTAAGAGTCATGTCTTCTGCACTTCAGTATATCCAGGACCTACAACATGCCATAAAGAAAGACATGGTTGAGTCAAGTAAGTGGCTTGAGAAAAGAAATAAAATATAGATTAGGTTTTCATTGTAGAACAGAAAGCTGTGAGCCTACCAGAGAGCAAAAGTGTTCTCTGGAAGTTCACCGGAGGAATCAGTTAGCTCTGGGAAAGCATTGGGCTGCTCCAGTCTAATAAATGGAAAAATGACAGGTGCAGGATAAACAGGATCAGGTGTGCCTATTCTCAGAGGGCAAAGCCTCCAATGGGGTAGAAGATGATAGGGGTAAAGAAAGGAGAAGTCATTGAAGATAGACTGGAAGGCCATAAATAAAAGGCAAAAAGGATGTAGTTCATTTGCAGAGGGTGCATTAAATGGTTTGAGGAGGGGCATATTATGTTCACTGTAGCTTTCTAAAGGTTACTCTTGGTAGACACAGCACTAGCCTGGGCAGGAACAGCGATTGGTAAGTCATTACCATGAAATATGTGGCTAGCTGCCATGAAGTTAGCCTCAAACTCATACTGTATTGTACTGTGCTAACCGGCCTCTTGTGATCCATCAAATATATTGTGAGTTATTTTTCAGAAGTAGATCACCAGGCTTTCTTTCTGGTCTGCCTTAGATTAAAGGCCTGGCAAAACCTTGTTTAGTATCAAAGCAACTCATTACCTTTTATGGAAGAAGAATGGTAGTTACGCATGAGGTGCATTACCTCCCTCGTGGAGAACAGGGATTACAAAACTTAGCCTTCAGTGCTAGAGAATTATGGAGAGAAGCTGAGAGAGAACAGGGCAGAGGGGAAATGGCAGCAACAAGAAGAACCAAGCCCAGCACCATAGAGTCAATTCTGAATCATATGTCCCCAACAGGACCAAGTACAACTGCCCCATAGAGTTTCTGGGGCTCTGACACTCTATGCAAACTGCTTCATCTTTCTTTTACGGAGCAGGTGGTGGGTTCAAACTGCTGACCTTTTGATTTGCAGCCCAATGCTTAACTCCTGTGCCACTAGGGCTCCTTAAGAAGAGTGAAATTATTGTCGAATCGTCTACAACTCAATGACACCTAACAACAACAACGACGAGAGAGCTCAGATGGCCTGTGGACAGAAAGTGATGCTACCAAGCCAAAAGTGGGTGAATTTAATCTGCATTCTTCCAACCTAGTTTTAATTGTTTTTGGTCAAACATTCTTCTAGGTGATACAGCACTGGTGTGTGCATTTGCTCTACAGAGGTAACTCGTGATTGCTGTGATGCTGACTACTGTGACACTGATGTGCCAAATGTGATAATGGTTACCCATGGCGGACAGTGTTCGGTGGAGCTCCCTGATTAAAGCCGACTTGGAAGCAGGAGTGGCATCCACTTCTGTAATAGCTTGCTTCCAGAAACTACGAATGTGGAGAAACTATGAAAGTTATACAAGTGTTCAGGTCTTTCGTTCATAGGGTCACTGTGAGTCATCTACCACTCGATGGCACTTTAACAACAACAACAAGAAGTAGACCAGGACAGGAATAAAAGGATCTGAGAAAGGAAAGAAAAGTATTCCAAGGTTTGGTTCCATCAACTAACTGGAAATAGGAATGATGATGTTGGTCATGGAGATTAAGAAAAGGTCAGTATCAAGAGAACTCTGCTGGCCTAGTGGCAAGAATCTGTGCTGCAATTCTGAATGCACACTGTTTGAAGCTACCAGCTGCTCTGTGGGAGAAGGGTGAGCAATCTCCTACAATGCGATTAACTGCTTCTGAAAACCCTCCTGAGGGGTCAGGGGTTGGTTCCAACTCGACAGTAAACAACAACAAGTATTGATGGACGAAGCTAGAAATGTGACAAATTTGGTTTTAGGTAGATGAAAGTTGAGCTACTAGGAAGTTTCCTTGATTTTGCCACTTCTGTTACTTTATCTTCCTGGCCTCTGTTTCTTTATATATTAGATAAAAAAAGTGTTAATGATCATATCATAGGTATGTGATGGGAAAATTATATAGAGAGCCTTATAAATAATATATATGTTTGGCATACAATAAGCAGGCAATGCTGTCAGCGTTATTATTATCCAGGTAGAAATGTCCAACAAGAAGATAGACCTGCAAGTCTGTCGCTTGAGACCAGAGCAATTCTTTGCTAAAGGATTTATCATAATATTGCCTTAAATAGAAACCTCTCCAAGTGCTTTTAAAGGTGAATTTTTTCCCCCATTTCATTTTACTTGCAACCTTTCAGAAATCTATTTAGCATGTTAGGTGAGGCCCCAGTAGTTAAAATGAAACCACTTCAATTCCTCATTGAAGACTTTCTCTGAGACAAATCTTCTCTTTGGAAAGTCAGCCTGGACATGCAGATGTCTGAAGGAAGGTGTGTCCATTCCAGGGAAAGAGTGAGAAGGAAGGTGGTTGAAGGAGCAGGTGGACTCAGAAGTAGTCGGTTAAAACCCTCTTCAGCTAGAAGCTTGGAAGTTCAAAGCCCCGGAGTGAGCAAGAAACTGCTTGTGCCTGTAGCCAGTCGGATGGGATCCCATCCTGTGAGAAAGGTAGAGTCCATTCCTTTCTTCACACCATACAGATCCCAAAGTCCTAGTGCACATACAAGAAAGAAGAGACTCCTGAAAATGCAATTTTCTGCATTGTTTTTGCTTTCTATCATTTGCCAGTCTAAATGCTAATGTGTTCAACAATATGCATGTTCAGTTAAGGAAGACGTCTTGGAGATGGTGGCTTCCCAGAGGAGTATATTTGAATAGAGGGAGAGATCAAGAGGGAACGAGTGGAGACTCCTGGAAGGAGGGAGAGACCTGGCCTTTTCAGCAGCATGCAGATGTACCACCTGGGTGGCACTAATGGGTGAACAGTGCTTGGCTGCCAACCAAAATGTGGGTTATCTGAGTCCACCTAAAGATATCTCAAAAGAAAGACATGTTTAATATGTTTTTTAAAAAATCAGCCATTAAAAACCCTATGAGTTTTTAGAATCCTCATGAGTCAGAATCAAGTCCACAGTTGCCTCAGTGGTGGGAAGGAGACCCTTCTGGGTAAAGAGAAGAGGCAGGAAGCCCAGAACATACCCGTGAGTAGAACTCAGCACACCCCAAGGGTTAACGCCAGGCCAGGAGACTGGCTGGAGCAGGGTGTGGAGTTTTGTCATGCTCCCCTAGGGAGCCGTACAGGAAATTGCCTAATAAACCAGCTCCAGAATCCATCTCCAGATGCATATTTTATTGGCTTGCAACTTTCTCTTTTTTTAATCAGTGGACTCCCAGAGCCAGAGAGACTATAAAATAAATAAATAAAAGGAGTCCAAGGCTAAATGAGGAACAAATTACTTCACTGGCTGGCCTGCCCACCCTTCCCGTCTCCCCCAGTTATCTCCAGCATCCCCCAGCATTCTCAGTCTCGAGCTGGCCTTTTTGACTACCGGCACACTCCCTAAATGCATGTGATCTGATGGTTTGATTGATCAGGAAGGTCTCAAGATATGAAATTTGTAAGAAGAAGGTGACAATTTACACTAGGATGGTTCCTATCAGAGATGTGTATGATTTATAAGTTTGTTTTTAACAAAACAAACATGGAGACCCTTGTAAATAACAGATTCCTGTATTAACTTTCTGCCGAAGCATCCTACCTATGAATGAGTGAGCAACATTAAGTTCCCATTTAGGAAACAAGAGCCTAAACCCAGTGGATTGAGGGACCTGATTTATCAAATTCAGCCTGCCCCATAAATCAGAATCCCGCTCCGGGACTGGTGGCAGTGTGACTCCCCACGCTGCTCTAAGGGTTCCTCTTTGTGTGGTATCTCTTGCCTTCATCTTTATTTATTTCCAAAAGAGAAAAAAAATGTTGCAACTGATTGAACTGACTGATTGATATGTCACTGCTGAGATTTATGAGGCTGGGCTCAGCTTCCAAGTCTGCCTCTTAATTCTCCCTCTGTTCTGATGCGAGCTTGGCCCCCTCACCAGAGATTTGCATATGCCATGTTCAATCCAGGTCACTTTCTAAACTGCTCTGTCCCTGGTCAAATCCTCTCTTCACCCCTAATCTTTAGTCAGAGGACAATCCCAGATGATTTCTTCAAATCTTTTATACCTAAACAAATCCTGTAAGAGATAGCTACAGAAGTCTTTGTTGTTGTTTCATGCCATCATGTCGACCCTTCCTCATGGAAACTCCTGTGTGCAGACACTGTGCTCCTCATGGTTTTCAATTCTTTTCCTGAACTAGATCTCCAGGACTTTCCTTTGTGGTGCTTTGGGGGAAAATTAATTGAATTTCCAAACTTTCGGTTTGCAGCCAAGAATATGAACCAGTTCCATCATCCGTGGACTCCTGTTGGAGACTTGTTATATACTGTCAAATCAGAACTGACTCATAGCTGACCCTCCAACAGGTTTTCAAAGGCTGCAAATCGCAGAGGGAGATTGTTCATCTTTCCATGTGCCTTTGAACTGGCAGCACAGCTCCTTACCACTAAGCCCACAGAGTTCCCTACCACTCTGTAAAGGGTATTAGGAAGCCTCTCCTTGTTTTCTATGAGAACAATGAAGGGCATATGTGGAAATGAAAAACCTATACTTAATGATTCCTCATCTAGCTTATATTTGCCATATTTTTTTTTGTTTTTAAAAAAATTATTATTAATTTTAATGAACATTTAGAGAGGCTTTGGATTTCCATTCATTCATCGTTGCATTTTTCTCCCTATCCACCCCTCTACCCCCAGTTCACTCTTCTCTTTGAAACGTGAAAGAAAAATTCTTTCATTGGTATACAACTCTCCCTCCCTCCCCGAGTCCACTCCACTATGCAGCCTTCATTCTGGACTCCTGTCATGACCATAATATCCAATCATATATCACTTTTAAACAGTTCTCTCCTTCATCTTTTTTCAGTGCAGTATACATAATTTATCCCATCTTTCTCTGCCTCACTCCAACCCTGATGTCAGTCCCATTCTACAACAGTGGCACTATGCAGTATATTTGCCACGTTTTAAAGCAACTGCTTACTTCAAAACTCAAACTCACCGCTGTCAAGTCAGAATTGGATTCATAGCTGACCCTCCAGCAGGTTCTCAGAGCTTATAAATCACACACGTGGAAATTGCCCGTCTTCATTCTTCACATCCACTGGTGGAATGGAACTGCCACTGAGGAGAAACCTTTGAGTTAGTACTGCAACTCCCCATGGACTCCACTACTATTGTGTGGTTGTTGTGTAAAATCAAGTCAGAGCCAACCCATAGCAGACCCCCAAGAGGGTTTTCAGAGACAGTGAGTCACACAAGAGGAGATTGCCCAACCTCCCATGGAGCAACTGGTGGACTCAAACCTTGCAGCTTTGGAATTGCAGCAATTACTTACCATCAGGCCGCCAGGGCTCCCTAATTTACTTCAGGACCTATGAAAAATTCCTAAACGCTGGCATTTTCTCTCTCCTGGTGAAGGAGAGAAGGAGAGCCTGGTGCAGCAGGCTGAGCTATTTGCAATCACCAGTTATCACAAGTGTCCTCCTAACTCTCCCTCCATCCTGGTCCATGCGAACAACAGGTAAGCCTGTATTCATCACTTCAGTTGCCATCACTTTAACTTGACTCTCAGCAACCACAGGAATACCGACTAGAACTTTTCTCCACAGGGGTTTTAATGGCTGATTTCTCAGCCTTCAGATATCTCTGGGTGAACTTAAGGCTCTAACCTTTCAGTCAGCAGCTCAGTATGGTCACTATTTTCACCAGACAGGCCCTTCTCATTCTGGAAGGTCCCCATCACTTTCAGTCAGCAGCTCACAACAAGATGGCACACAACAACCACACTCCTTTCCATCTCTCTGAGTCTATGCATAGATTCCATTCTAGTCTTGGGCCCCATTCTAGGGCTAGCTACTCCCCAACACTTATTATTTAGCCCTCTTGCTCTTGTTTATATCTACTTTCTCTAGCATCCTATAGCGCTCGACAAACCTCTCATTTGACCCTTTAATACAAACTGTCCACCTCACCTGTGTTCTAACATTAAGCACTAGATTGCTTGTTGCCTTGTGATATCTTGCATTGTCAGGGTAGTAGACATCATACTCACCAACTAGCCCTGTGTTAACCTCTGTGCTCAAAGTTCCTGAGTGATGCAAACAATTTAAGCTCACCTGGAGATTGAATGGTTGGTTGGCAGTTTGAATCCACCTGATAGTGTCACAAAAAGAAGGTCTGGTGATCTTGTTAGGGGTGTCAAGTTGCTATCAACTCATTGTGACCCCAGTGACAGAGTGGGGCTGTCTCAGAGGATTATCTAGGATGTAACTTGAATGGGTGCAGACAGCCAGGGCTTTTCCTCCTACAGCAACATTAAGTGGGTGTGGAATGCCAATCTTTTGGTTTACAACTGATGACTTAGCCACTGTGTGTAGAGATCTTTCCTGGTAACCCGCTTTTGTTAATAACACAATAGAGCACAGTTCGATTCCAGCATGCCTGAGGTCAGCACGAGGCGGAATGGCAGAACTGAGTAGACAGGAAAGGGTTTTGTGTTCTTTGTTTAGTCTTCTAGCATCACTTATTGTTGTTGTTGTTGTTGTTGTGTATTACTAATTTGAAGTTGACTCACAGCTGTCCCTCCAGCCAATTTTCAGAGGCAGTAAATCTCTCAGGAGGACACTGACCATCTTCCTCCCAAATAAGAAGACGCATTGCACTGAGAAAGTCTGCACTTAGGGAATTCTCCAAATTATTGAGGGGTAATGATGTCAGTTTGAGGACTAAGGTGTATCTGATTCAGGCTATCATCTTTCGGATTACTTGCTGTGCATCTGAGAGCTAGACAATGAACAGCTCATGGGTTCAAACCACGTGCCTTCAGATTGGCAGCACAGCTCCTTATCATTACGCCAGCAGAGTTCCCTTAAGCAGTGGTTATGTACCTAGTTTCAACCAGTGGAGTAGCCAAAACAACTAGGAGCAGACACACTTCTTCCATCTCTCTCTGCCCATGCTGCGGAATCTTGGAGATCATGGACTCCATGCCATGGAGCTACAGTAGCTCATCTGCATCCAACTTGGTTATGTTGTAGTGAGCTCTTCAATATAACTTTTCTGGACACTGGCTTTGGAACTCTGATCACATGACTGTGTAAGACTGTGCTGATAAGGTATGTGAAAAATGGTTTGGCTTGACTTGAGCTATCTGAGGGGCAGAAAAGGAGAATTTCTCTACCATCAAGAAAGAAGAACCAGAAAGCACAGTGCATCCTTGGGTCTGAGATCCTTGCAGAGACAAAGAGATGAAATGGCAAGGCCAGATGACAGCAGTGATGGCGGCAGCGGTGGCAGCAGTGATTGTAGAGAACCAGAGATCATTGTGAAACACAGCTCAGCCAGGTCTGCCAGCACAGAATGAAAGCTGAGTACCTTCAGGCTTAAGCTTACTGGCAGAGTGGGAGTGACACATAATTGGCAGAGCCAAATTTGCTCTGTGACATTTGTCCAAGTAAGGAAGAAGCCAAGGTCATAAGGCTGAATGGCAGAGGAACATCTGCTTGTATGCCAGGATGAGAAGAGGCTGTTTTGATTAAAGAATTATATCCTGAGAGTTCTTGTGTCCAAATTATAACCTATTACTTCCCTAATAAACTCCATAAATGTGGGTATTATCTATGATCTGTGTATGGCTATCACAATAAATTGTATCTCAAGGTCAAGAAAACAAAGATTCTTACCAATGGACCAATAGGTAGTGTCATGATGAGACTGTCAACAGCTTCATCTTGCTTGTATTCGCAATTAACACCCTTGGTGCCAGAAGTCAGGAAATAAGGAGACCCATTGCACTGGGAAAATCTGCACTTAGGGACATCTCCAAATTATTGAGGGGTAATGATGTCAGTTTGAGGACTAAGGTGTATCTGATTCAGGCCATCATCTTTCTCATTACTTGCTGTGCATCTGAGAGCTGGATAATGAATAAAGATGACAGGAAAAGTATTGACACCTTTGAACTGTGGTGTTGAAGAAGAATATTTATAGCCAAAAGAATGGACAGATAGATTTTGGAGAGGGTGCAGCCAGAGTGCTCTTGGAAGCAAGAATGATGAGGCTTCACCTCACATCCTTTGGGCATGTTGCTAGGTGAGACTACTCCTTGGATAGGGACATGATGCTAGAAGCGTGGAGGGTCAGTGAAAGAGAAGAAGACCCTTTATAAGGTGGACTGACACAGTGACTGCCGCAAAGAGCTCTAATGTGTCCGGTTGTTGAAGATAGAACATAATAGGACAGTGTTCAGATCTGTTGTTCATAGGGTTGCTATGGGTCATGCTCGACTCGATGGCACCTAACAACAATAACAAGAGGAATAAATATTTATCTTGTCAATGCACTAAGATTTGGGAAACATTGTTAGTGAGGCACATACCCTATCTCATAGATCAAAATTGTTACTGATCCTTGGCCTGTCACTAAATTATAAGCAGTTCTTTTCCCATTTTGAGCCTCAGTTGCTTCCTTTTTATTCAACAACAACAAAAAAAAAGGCTGACCTGAAGCACTTGCTGCAGAAGGTTAACTACAGCCATCAATAGGGACTGAAGCTCAACATCAAGAAAGCAATGCAGCATCATGATGGATGGTGAAGAGATTGAGATAGTTAACAGTTTTAGTTTGCTTGGCTCCACAATCAACAATCTTGGTACCAGCAACCAGGAAATCAAGAGATGAATTGCATTGGGAAAGTCAGCTATCAGGGACCTCTCCACAATACTGAAAAGCAATGATGTCAGGCTGGAGACTAAGGTGCACCTGATCCAGGCCACAGTCTTTGCCATTTACTTAGTATAGATCAGAGAGCTGGGCAATGACTAGGGATGATAGAAGGAGAATGAATACCTTTGGACTGTGGTCCCGGAGAAGAGGGTTGAATACACCATGGACTGCCAGGAGAACAAACAGATTCATCTTAGAGAGGGTGAGATAAGGCTGCCCCTTGGAGACAAGGATTCTAAAGCTTTGTCTGATGTACTTTGTTCATGTTGCAAGGAGGGACCAGTCCTTGGAGAGGGACGTCATGCTTGGGAGGGTAGAGGGACAGAGCAGAAGAGAAAGACCCTTGATGAGATGGATTGGTTCAGTGACTGGGGTAACGGGGGAAGGTATGTCAGAAACAGTGAGATTGGCACAGGATAGGGCAGAATTTAGGGCTGTTGCACATACAGTTGCTATGAGTCTCAGGCAACTCGATGACACATAAAAACAACAATATTGAACTACATGATAAAAATAATAACTACTATATGTCTTATACTACTTAATGCCAGACAGTGTGCTAAACATTCTCTAATTATTAATACATTGAATCTGACACACTGTTCTGTAAAATAAATTTTATTATCCTCTTAGAATGAGAAAACTGAGCCCAAGTGAGGCCAAATATGGGAACAGCATTAAGCAACTCCTTCAAGGGCACATAAATACTAAGTGCTGGTTTGGAATTTGAACTCAGACAATCTGACTCCATCTCACATGTTCTAACTACTGTGTTTTATGATCACTCAAAATTCCTCAAGTGCTTTTCTAGAACATTCATATTGATCTCTGTCTCTCTGTTCTTCGGTATATCTTGCAAATCAACTTGTAACTTATCTGAAAATAAGAGTGATTACTCATAAACATCCCCTTCTCCTGGACTCTGGAGCCTAGAACAGGATGACCACTGAGTAGATAATTTTGTAAATTCTTGTTGAACTGAATTGTACAACCTCAAAGTCAACTGAGATAAACATATCTCCTGTTTGGCAAATCTGGCTCAAACAGCGGGATTGCATTTGGACGAAGACAGCGAAAACGTAGAGTCATTCAGCCTGATGATTTGATATGTGTCCTTCATTCCTGCGACATACACACAGTGGACGTGCCACTGCTGTATAAAAAGGCCTGTGTGGTGGGAGCATGCAAGTCACAGCCTCTGCTCTCTGAGAAATTACAGTGCTGCCAGTAAGTAAGATTTACTTGAAGGCACTAAAGTGACATCTGAAGGCACTAAAATGAGGTATACAGAGAATAATTGTCACCCAAGTTCTGGGATGGAGAATTGCAACACAAAACCAGTTGTGTGTTGATAAATGTTAAACTAGTGGCTCTTCAGGGGAAAGAAGGAGGGGACCGCGGGGGAAGTCCTGATTTTCCAATGCTTACCAATTTCTATAGTGCAAATAGTTACACTTTGGGTGATTTTAGGCTACTGGTATCATGTCATTGAACCCAGAGTTGAAGGTGTCACTGTTATTAGCTTGAGTTGGACCCCAATTCATAGAAAGAAACACTACCAGTACTGTTGTGATTCATACAGGTTTTTATTGGCTGATTTTTCACAAGTGGATTACCAGGCTTTCTTCCTAGTCTTAGTCAAGAAGCTCCACTGAAATCTATTCATCATGATGGTGACACACACATCTCTCTACTGTCAGTTGGTGGCTACTTAGAAAGTGCATTGGCTGGGTATCAACACTGTGTCTCAATGTATGACAGATTCTTTCCTCCATGGAGATATATAAATCAGAGCTATTCACAACAAGAGGACTAAAGATGAACTCTAAAGAACCAGGACAGGGTTGAATGGTATTAGACACTAAGGATCTACATGAAATGTCCTCTGTGAGTGGAGGTTTTTGAAGGGAGCGAGAAAGAAGGGATTTTCAGCTGTCTGTTGTTGTTGTTGTTGTTATGTGCCCTCGAGTCGCTTGCAACTCCTAACGACCCTATGTACAACAGCCCTAAACTCTGCTCTGTCCTGTGCCAATCTCACTGTCTCCAACACACCTATCCTGATTACCCCAGTCATTGAATCAATCCCCTCATAAAGGGCCTTCCCCTCCTGCACTGTCCCTCCACCCTCCCAAGCATGATGTCCTTCTCCAAGGACCGGTTTCTCTTTGTCTAGGCTGGTGTATATTCAGGTTGCCCGGAGGCTAATGGATAGACCAGGTGACTTCTGTGACACAAACAGCATTTGCTCCTAGTTTTCTTCTGCCACTAGGGACATGTCAGCCTTTGTGTGGACCAGAGTCAATGGTCGCAGGACACCCAGGAAATTGTCATAAGCAAACATTCTCTGCAAAGTTGCTGACCCAGAATTGAACAGGTTAATTGTGGCCACTGGGATGCTCCGCTGCCAGGGGGATTTCTAAGACTCTTGAGTCCACAGGCGTGGAGGATACAGACATACATGCGGATGACAGGTCCTTAGCTCCAAGAATGACAAATGGGGCTGCATGTGCTGGGCCCCTCTCCAGCAGCACTCAGGTCCAGAGGAGGCCTCTGTCAGAGGCCCTGGCTCACTCTGCCCTGTAAGGCTGGCCCAGCCCAGCCAATCCCATTCACTCAGCATCTCCCCTGTCTGGCACACTCCCCCTCCCTGCATATTCATCATGCTCCAGCTTACAGAGGTGGTCCAGAGCCTCTCCAGGGAGTTAGCTGATAATGTTACAGGCTCCTGGAGCTCCAGAGAGGGCAGAGTGTAGCCTGCCAAATAGGAGAGTGGGTGTCAGTGAGGTTGTTTGTTCTCCATATACAGGAAGCTTCAAAGAGAAAGCAGACAAATATCTCTGTCCCACTCAGAGGAATCACTGCCCTGATGAGGAGAGGCCGGCTGCCAAGGGAGTCTCTGGTGAGTTATGTGCAAAGAAGTAAAGATTATTACAAAAATAACTTGAAGGACCCAGAGTCTACCCTTATGGTTGTGTATCCTGGATTTGGGGTTAATCATTCTGAGGAAACTTGAGACCAAAAACATGGACAAATTATCCTCAGATAAAACTTCAGGAACCAGGTAAATAATGTTGCTGTTATAAACTGTGGTTAAAGCATTTCCCTTACACATTCTGACCCCATGCACAGCAAAACAAAACATTGTCAGATCCTGTATTGTTCCCTTGATTGATTGTGGATCAGACCATTGTGTGGTCCATGTAAGTTTCATTGGCTGATATGGGCTGTAAATTGCCAGGCCTTTCTTCCTATTCTGTCTCAATTTGTAGACTCCACTGAAATCTACTCAACATTACAGCATCACCCCAGCCTCCACGGGACCTTGCAGTCCATGAAGCACATTGATGGAGCCTGAGCCTCTTCTTTGGAAGAAGAGAATTCTACCACTGAACCACCATTGCTTTGAAAGGTAAAGAATAGTCATATTGTTCTTTCATAAATTCTCCCCAGGTTGATCCTCTCTTGTCCAGAACTTTTACAGTGTCCAGTGATTGTCCATTTTATCTCTGCTCTCCAGATTCCCTTCACCTACCTAGTGACCTAGTTATTTTAACAGTAGTGGCCCTACCAGTTAGCAGATAGGAAGGAACAGAATATGTTTAAATGTTCAGAAGAAGAAAGGGAAGGGGGGTGGGGAAGAAGAAGGAAGACAGAAAAATAATAATTATATACAAATACAATGTGTGTGAATGAATGATTAAAACACAATGTCATGAATGAAAGGGGCATTGATCAATAGTAATTATAAAAAACACAACGTGATCAAATGATTATATAAAACACCAGGTACATGAATGGAGCACAATGTATATGAATGAGGTGTGTGAAAACCAAATAAATTTTTTTTAAAAAAGGTAAAGAATAAAACGCAAACAAATGAAAAAGTTCTTGCTGTTGAATCCATTTCTACTCATTGTGATGCTATAGGACAGAATCAAGCTGTCCTCATAGAATTTCCAAGATTGTACATCTTGATGGAAGCAGATTGCTACAACTTGCTCCTAGGGAATGAGTGGTGAGTTCAAAGCACTGATCTTTCAGTCACAGCTGAACACATAGTCACTGTGTCATCAGGACTAAAAAGGCAAAAGAAGAACTCAGAAAATAGCCGATATTGTTGCAAGGGAGAGATACCAAATTTGACACTCGGAAAGGTCAAATGGCTGTCTCAAGCTCACTAGCAAATTAGGTATGAAGGTGGAATTAGGAGTTGAGTACTTGGTGTGTGATTTGCTGCTTACACAGGCTCTGGTAAATAAAAGGCATGATGGTCTATTGAAAGCACAGATTGTGACCGGAAAACCCTGGGACTAATCCAGCTGCAAAAGGAAAGCTGAACTAGGCAGTCACCGGCTTTCACTTGAATATGGTTTCCCTGCTCAGTCAAAGGATAACACACCACAGATTCCATTTTGTATTAGTAGGTGGCACTCAGGGCCTCCCGCATCCCACCTGAGCTCTCAATTTCTCTTAGAAAGCTTAGTTCTCCCATTTATCCATTCATTCACTGTTTGTTCATCTATTCATTCATTTAGCCATTGCCACCTATAATTCTACCCATGACTAAGGAGCTGTGATGATGTAGTGATAAGCACTTGACTATTAATTGAAAGGTAAACGGTTCAAATCCACCATTCACTCCAAGACATAGAGATGTGACAGTCTGTTTCCACACAGCTTACAGAAACTCTGTGAGGCGGTTCTAGGTTGTCTTACAGAGTAAGAACTGACTTACAGGGTCAGAACTGACTCAGTAGCAATTGGGTTTAAAATAACTATTTGTTGTCAGTCTACTGTTTAGTAAGCATTCTGAATGTCAAGAATAAGAAGTGTGTTAGATCTAATCGCAGTTAAGAGCAGAAACTCTAGAGTTTAGACTATGATTCAAATAGAAGTTCTGTCTGCCACTTTTTAACTATATGGTCTTGAAGTCATTATTGCTTCTTGTTTTAACTATCTAGTGCTACTAGAACAGAAATCTCACAAATGGATGGCTCAAACAAATAGTAATGTATTCTTTCAGTGTGAGAAGGTAGATGTCCAACTTCAGGATGTCAGCTCTGAGAAGACATTTCTCTCTCTCTATTTGCACTGGGACAAAGTCTCTGTCTCTTCTCAGTATCTATGGGATTTGTGTTCTTTACAGAATCCCATGTACGCTGGAATCAATCTCTACTTGGATTGGGAAGTCCTAAATGCAGGGACTTTGTGATCATAGGTTGCTCTGTGTTCCTGGCTCTTTTCCCTTGAGGGTAGTCAGATCCCTCCATCGCTTTTCACTTCTCTCTCTTTTAATCTCTTCTAATAGAAAAGATGTCATTCAAGTAAGCAGAGTGAAATAAGCAATGGTGAGACTTCATTCATGTCCTCCTGTAAGGCTAACTCAGGATATATCCCACCCTAAGCTACCTCAGTCAGTCTGGAGACCAAGGTGCACCATGCACCTAGTCCAGGCCATGGTCTTTGTAATTACTTGCTGTGCATCAGAGAACTGGAGAGTAACTAAGTATGATAGAAGAAGGATCAATGCCTTTGAGTTGTGGTGCTGGAGAAGAGTGTTGAACATACCGTGGACTGTCAGGAGAACAAACAAGTCTGTCCTGGAGAGGGTGAAGTAAGGATTTTGAAACTCTATCTCACATACTTTGGACATATGGCTAGAAGGGGCCAGTTCTTGGAGAGGGACATCATGCTTGGAAGGGTGGAGGGATAGCACAGGAAAGAAAGAACCAGCATGAGATGGATTGACTCAGTGAGTAGAGAAATGGGATTAGGTCTATCAGTGACAACGAGATTGGCTCAGGATAGGGCAAGTTTCAAAGCTGTTGTATACAGGGTTACTATGAGTCTCAGGCAACTTAAGCACATAAGATAGCACATAACTAAGAACAACAACATACTGGCATTAGAATCTATCATACACATCACAAATGGAGGATAATTACATTTGATCATAAATGTGGAGGATAATCACCTAATACTTGGAGTGTGACTTTGCCAAATTGACATCTTCTATGGGAAACATAGTCTAATCCATACTATTCTACAACTTACCACCCCTCAGTTTATGTCCTTACATATTCACCTCATGATACCAACCAAAAATCTTGAATTTAGCTCATATCTATACTTTCATCTTTTGAATCATTTAAATAAAAAAGAGGTGAGACTTCAGTTGTGTTTCATCCTAAGGTAAAATTCTTTTCTAGAAAAATCTACACTATAAGTTTTCTTTTATCAAAGTTCAATCATGGAAGAGCCACAAGTATTAATAAATATTAATAATTAAATAAATTAAAGGGAAAGAAGGGTTTTACAAGCACTAAGTGGGCACAGTAAACCAATGACTGTGTTCTCTAGTCTTTCTCAGGCCCTCTCTTTTTCTCTGCACCTCCCCCATTTACACTCATTGAATGGACCCGCATGTTCACCTGATGGGAACACACCAGGCTGTTCACTCTGGTTTGTGGAGGAAGGTCCCTCTTTCCTTCACTTTTTCTCTTTCTGGTCCAAGGGACATCCTCCATTCCTACTCTTCTTCCTTAGTCATCCAGGCCCCCACTACTCTGTTTACTTCCTCTCTACTTTTATTGCCTATGAGATAAAATGTGTTAAAAGTCACACCCAAAGGAAACTCCCTTTTCTTTAGTTCTGAGCTGTGTCCTAATTAAGAGAGTCGCATCCCATATTAATCCCCTCATAACTAATTGGCTGGTCACATCTTGGATGACATGATGGGTAAAGCAAAAAGTAGATGTTTCCAATACAAATAGGAGAAATTGGGATGAAAGAAGGGATAATAAGCACCAAGCAAATACAATTCTTACAAGAATAAATTGCATTAACTCTCACGGTTTGAAAGTAAAATTATGTTATTGTTATTGTGTACCATTTACTTGTTTTGAACCCTAGTGTTGGAACCAACTCATAACTGACCTTTCAGGGGTTTTCAGAGGCACAGGAGTTGATTGCCCATCTTTCTCACACAGAGCAGGTGGTGGATTTAAACCCTGTGCCTTGGTTCAGCAACACAGCTCTTTACCACTAGACTACTAGAGTTCAATCCTGTATTATTTGAGTTACATTACCTTATCTTACATGATATCAAATGATTGTAGTAGTAGTTAGGTGCCATTGAGTCAAGTACAACTCATAGCATCGCTATGAACATTGTCTCATCCTGTGCATCCTCACACTTCCTGACACACTAGAACCCATTTTGGCAGTCTCCGTGTCAATCCACCTGGTTGAGGGTCGTCCTATCCTTGATTGACCATCCACCTTTCCAAGCATGATGCCCCTATAAATAAAACAACCTCCCTTAGCAACGTTGTTGAAGTATGTTAGACAAAATGTTATCTTTGCCTTCAAGAAGCAGTCTGGCTGTGCTTTCTCCCAGACACATCTCTTTATTCTTTTGGCAGTCCATAGAATAGTCAATACTCTTCTCCAACTCCACAGCTCAAAGGCATCAATTCTTCTTCTGTCATCCTTATTCATTGTTCAGCTCTCAGATACAAAGCAAATGATCGGAAAGACCATGGCCTGAATCCTTAATCCTCAAACAGACATCATTTTTCCTCAATAATTTGGAGAGGTCCCTGACCACAGACTTTCCCAGTACAATGTTGTTGTTGTTGTTAAGTGCTGTCGAGTTGTAGGCAACTCATAGCCACCCTATGAAGGAGAGTCCTCGACACTTGGGTGCCTTTCATCCTCTCTCCAGGTTCATAAGGTTTCCAGAGGCAAGCTATTATGGAAGTGGATGCCACTCCTCCTTCCAAGCTTGCTTTAATCAGGGAGCTCCACTCCACTCTCTGTCCACATTGGGTAGCCAACCATTAATGCATTTGACACATCAGTGTCACGGTGTTCAGACTCATAGCAACCATGAGTGACCGCAGGATGGCAACTGTACACCAGGGCTATACAACCTAGAGGAATGTCTGAACAAAAACAGTGAAAGGCAGAGTAGTCCTTCATGTCCAAAAGCTGCCACAACACCCACGCACGCAGCACCATGCTCTCTCTGGCAACCAGGTCATAGCAGCCCTGGGCTGAGCAAACCTGGGAGAACATAACATGGCCACTTTCTCTCCCTTCTCCCCCTTTTGGGCTTGAAGTCCCCTCCTGCCTTAAACCCTAGGCCAAGCCTGGACTGCGTGGCTCCTGGAGGCAGAGTAGTCCTTCATGTACAAAAGCTGCCACAACACCTATGCACACAGCACCATGCTCTCTCTGGTACAATACATTTCCCAGGACAAATACATCTCCTGATTTCCTGACTGCTGTTTCCAATATTATATTATATCATATTACATTATGTCTCCTATATTATGTTCACTATCCAAAATTATGCTATCTATCCAATGTTATATGTATTATTATGTGTCTTGTTTTTCAGTTCTCTCAGGTTGAGAAATGCAGAGAATTCTTCTCTTTTATTCTCTAATTCCAGCTCTCTGTACATTCCATATAACACTTTGCTTTGTTCTCCTGAGCTGCCCTTTGAAGTCTTCTGTTCAACTCTTTTACTTTGGCATGTTTTCTTTTTGTTTTGGCTTCTTGATGCTCCAGTGCAATTTTTAGAGTCTCTTCTGATATCCATTTTTATTTTTTTCGTTCTCTTCTGTTTTTGTAATGACCTTTTGCTTTCTTCATGGATGATATTCTTGATATCATCGCACAATTCATCTGGTCATTGATCATTGGTATTCAATGCTTCAAACATATTCCTAAGATGATCTCAGAAGCTGGACTCTATGAGGAAGAGTGTTGCATCAGGATTGGAGGGATACTCATCAATAAACTGTGTTATGCATATGATACAATTTTGCTTGCAGAAAGTGAGGAGCACTTGAAACACTAGATTCAAAAGATCAAGGAATGCAGCTTTAGTATAGATTGTATCTCAATGTCAAGAAAACAAAGATTCTTACCACTGGACTGGTAGTAAACATCATGATGGATGGAGAAGAGATTGAAATTGTCAACAGCTTCATCTTGCTTGGATGCAAAATTAACATCTTTGGGACCAGCAGTCAGGAAACAAGGAGACAAATTACATGGGGGGAATTCTGCAGTTGGGGACCTCTCCAAATTATTAAGAAATAACAATGTCACTTTGAGGACTAAGGTGCATCTGACTCAGGCCATAGTCTTTCCAATCACTTGCTTTGCATCTGAGAGCTGGACAATGAATAGGAATGACAGAAAATTAATTTATATTTTTGAGCTGTGGTGTTGGAAAATAGCATTGAACAACCCATGGACGGCCAAGAAAATAAACAGGTATATCTCAGG
Organism: Elephantulus edwardii; assembly: GCF_000299155.1. Classification (NCBI taxonomy): domain Eukaryota; kingdom Metazoa; phylum Chordata; class Mammalia; order Macroscelidea; family Macroscelididae; genus Elephantulus; species Elephantulus edwardii. The sequence goes on along the minus strand of NW_006399843.1, from coordinate 8,443,809 downwards.
GAGGGAGCAGCTGAAGTTCTCTTTCGAGGAAAGAAAGATTATGCTTAACCTCACTTACTGTGGACATGTTGCTAGGAGGTGCTATTTGTTAAAGAAGGACATGATACTGGGAAGGGTGGAGGGTCAGTGAAGGAACAGAATATCCTCAACTAGGCAGATTGACTTGATGATTACTGCATTGGACTTTTGTGTATCAGGAAGTGTGATGATGGCACAAGGTAGAATAGGGTTCAAATTTTGTTCATAGGGTGGCTATGAGTTTTATTCAACTTCATGGCAACTAACAACAACAACAACAATCCTCAACAACTCTCATTACCAAGGACACTATGTTCTTATCCAGTCTAGCAAAATTATTGAAATAAGTCCCTTTCCTGAAGACGTCTCAGCTCAATAAAACAAAATAATGACATTCACAAAGACTTGGAAACTAGTGCTGGATAATTAGTGAAAGTTGCACCAACTCAAATTCCTATTTTAAGTTTTCTCAGATGGTTTTATCTATTGTAAAAAGAAGTGACTGAAAAATTGCTTAGAAACTCACTGTAAATGATCCTACTTAGTGCTCACTGCAAAGTTATTTAGAAAATTTTGAGTCCTTCTCTCACAACTAGAGAAGTCCAAACAATGGGCCCAGATTGGTGAACTCAGTAAGGACTTACAGATCACCCTCAAATGCCAGGATTGCCAGAACTTTGGAAGTAGGTAGCTCTTCCTAAGATCATGAAATAAACCCTATACAAGTCCTCACAATTTTTAGACTTTGCTTTAAATTTTTTTCTATTCTTTTGTTGATCAGTTTATTGCATGGCTGTGATGTTGTTGTTGTTATGTGCCGTCGAGTCGTTGGTGACTCATAGCGACCCTATGTACAACAGCCCTAAACTCTGCTCTATCCTGTGCCAATCACATTGCCTCTGACACACCCATCCCGATTACCCCAGTCACTGAATCAATCCATCTCATTGAGGGTCTTCCCCTCTTATGCCGTCCGCCCACCCTACCAAGCATGATGTCCCTCTCCAAGGACCTGTCCTTCCTTGCAACATGTCCAAAGTATGTCAGACAAAGTCCCAGAATCCTTGCCTCCAAGGAGTAGCTTGGTTTAACCCTCTCTAGGATGAATCTGTTTGTATTCTTGGCACTCCATGATACATTCAATACTCTTCTCCAGCACCACAGCTCAAAGGTGTCAATTCTCCTTCTATCCTCCCTAGTCATTGTCCAACTCTCTGATGCATAACAAGTGATTGCAAAGACCATGGCCTGTATCAGGCGCACCTTAGTCTCCAGTGAGACACTATTGTTCTTGAGTACTTTAGAGAGGTCCCTAACAGTAGACTTTCCCATTGCAATACGTTTTTGATTTCCTGGCTGCTGGTGCCAAGAGTGTTGACTGTGGAGCCGAGCAAACTGAAGCTGTGAACAATCTCAATCTCTTCACCATCCATCCTGATGCTACCAATTGGTCCAGTGGTGAGAATCTTTGTCTTCTTGACATTGAGCCTCACCCTCAGTGAGATGGATTGATTCAGTGACTGGGGTAATGGGGGAAGGTGTGTCGGAGATGGTGAGACTGGCACAGGATAAGGCAGAATTTAGGGCTGTTGTACATAGGATTGCTATGAATTGCAGGCAACTTGACAACACATAACAACAACAACAACATTGCAAATGGTACTACTTTCTTAGTTTTCTGTGTCTTCTTTGTTACTGTAGAAGTATCCCAGTGATTTTTGTATATTGATCTTGTATGCTACCACTCTACTAAATAGGTTTACTAAATTTAAGTTATTTTATTGAGTCCTTGGGTTTTCTGTGTACACTACCATATCGTTTGCCTTTAGTGACAGTTTTACCACCTCTTTGCCAATCTGGATGACTCTTATTTTCTTTTCTTGTCATATGGCTCTAGCAAGTACTTCCAATATGATAGTGAATAAGAATGGTGAATGTAGGCACCTTTGTCTGGTCCTAGTTCACAGGTGGAATATCTTTAGTCTTTTTTTTTTTAATTGATAATTATGCTGGCTCTTGGTTTTATATGCATACTTTGCACTATGTTGGGAAAATTCCATTCTATCCGTATTTTTCTAACTGTTTTGATCAGAAAGGGGTGTTGAAGGCCTTTTTTGCAAATATTGATAGGATTATGTAATTGTTATTCTTTGCTTTGTTAATGTGTTACGTTATGTTGATTGTTTTTTCTTATGTTGAACTATCCTTACATCCTTGTTAAGAATACCACTTGGAGTATGGGGATGAGGATGGGTAGGGAGGAAATCACAGGGTCACACAATTTGGTGGGTGGAGGAAGGGGGCAAAGGAAATGGGAAAGATCCAGCAGGAGCTGAAAAGATGGGGTAATGGTGAGCATAGTTCAAAGAAAATTAATTTTATAAAAGACAATGTATGGAAATGATTGTATGAAATATAATGCCAATGAAGCAAACTGTGGGGGGAAATCTGCAAAAAATACACTTACAAAAACGTTGATTCAGTTATATACTGCTGGAGCAGTGTTTCTCAGCCTTGGCTAAGAAATAACCTAGGAAGCTTTAAAAACATACCAATGCCTGAGCCTTACCTAAAACCAAATGAATCTGAATCTCTGGAAGTGAAAATGTGGGTGAGTTCAGGACTCTATCTGGTGATTAGAATAGATTATGGGAAGGAGTCAACTCTGCCTATTAGGCACAATTCAAGCTAGCAACCATCCTACAAATCTATGAACTAAAGCAGAACTCACTCTTGAATCACAATATTAGAATCCCCCTTGACTTTTTTCTTTGTAGGCAAAGAAGCTAATAATATTGTCATTATTACTTTAACTAAACAAATAACAAACAAACAAAAAAACCCAAAAACACCAAAACAAATACCATTTGGCCATGATTTTTTTTTTTTTTAAATGTACTGTTGGGCACTAGTGATGTTATAGCCAATGTCGTGGATCTTCACAGAAAGCAAAGAGTATACAACAAAGTCTATATGTGTTTCATTGACTAAACAAAGGCATTTGACAAATTGTGGCTAACCTTGAGGAAAATGGGAATCCCAGAACACTTGATTTTGGCTATGAGAAACCTATACTTGGACCAGTCCTCAGGACAGAACAGGGAAACACTGTATGGTTCAAAATCACGAAAGGAGTGTGTCAGAGATGCATTCTGTTCCCATACCTTTTCAATCTATATACAGAGCAGATCACTCAGGAAGCAGGGCTTTATTAGGAAAAATGTGGCACCAGGATTGGAGAAGGACTCATCAACAACCTACTTTATGCAGATAACACAACCTTGCTTGCTAAAACTGAAGAAGACCTGAAGCGCTTACTGCAGAAGGTCAAGGACTGTATTCTTCAGTATGGATTGAAGCTTAACACCCAGAAGACAAAGATTCTTACCTCTAGGCTAATTGGCAGTACCATGATAGATGGGGAAGAGAGATTGTTAGACATTAAAGCTTGGTCACCTCCACAATCAACACTCTTATAACCAGCAGTCATGAAATCAAAAGACAAATTGCACTGGGAAAACTTGCTATCAAGGACCTTTCTAGAGTGCTGAAAAGCAACGATGTCAGTCTACAGACTAAGGTGCACCTAATCCAAGCCATTATCTTGCCAATTACTTGTTATGCTTCAGAGAACTGGAAAATGACTAAGGATGATAGAAGAATCCATGCCTTCTAATTGTTGTGCTAGAGAAGAGTTTTGAACATACCAAGGAAACGAATAGGTCTATCTTGGAGAAGGTGAAACCAAGTTTCTCCTTGGAGGCTAGGATTTTGAAGCTCCATCTCACATACTTTGGACATGTGGCCAGGAAAGACTTGTCCATGGAGAAGGACATCATGCTTGGATAGACAGCGCAGGAGAGGAAGACCCTGGATGAGACGGACTGATACAGTAACTGGGATAATGAAGATAGGTGTGTCATATTTGGTGAGACTGGCTCAGGATAGGGAAGGGTTCAGAGCTGCTGTACATAGCGTCACTATAGGTTACAGGCAACTTGACAGCACATAACAATAACAACTGTTGGATTCTATTGGCTCTGATTTTGTTAAGGATTTTTCATCTGTATTCTTGAGAGATATGGTCTGTAGTTTTCTTTTTTAGAGCTCTAGTGGCCTAGTGGTAGGAAGCTGTGCTGCGATCCTGAATGAGTACAGTTTGAATCTACCAGCTGCTCCATAGGAGAAGATTGGGCAATCTCCTTCTGTGCGATTAACTGCCTAGGAAGGTGCACAGGAGATTTTTCTAATATGTCCGCTTTTGGTATTAGGATTATATTTGCTTCATAGAATGATTTTCAGTGTGCCTTCTTTTTCTTTTATTTGAAATAATTTAAGCAGAATTTGTGATAATTCTCTGAATGTTTGTGGAATCCAGCTGTGAAGTCACCTGGGCCAGGACTATTTAGGTGGAGTCTTTAATAGACATGCTCAATTTATGCTACTGTGATGGGTCTGTTCAACGGTTCTATATCTGTCTATGTCAATCTGGGTGAGGTGTGAGGTTCAAGGAATGCATCCATTTCCTCTAGGTCTTCAAATTTATCAGAGTATAGCTTTTCATAATATTCTAATAATATATTTTTAATTTTCCCTGGTTCTGTTATGATGACACCTCTATATTGGTGTCTTTTAAGTTTGCCAATTTTATTGTCCCTCTTAAAGAACCAGTTCCTGGTCTTATTGATGATTTCAATTGTTTTTCTGTTTTCTAACTCATTCATTTCAGTTCTCATCCTCATAAGTTTCTTTTTTCTATAGGCTGTGGAGTTGGATTGTTGTTCTTTTTCTATTGGATGAAGGTTTTAGTTATACCATGAACTTCACTTCTTTCTTCCTTTTTTATGTCTTTGCTTTTTGCTATGAAGAGTACCCTGAGGACTGTCTTAGCTTTATCCTGTAGATTTTGATATGTTGTATTTTCTTCCTTTTTCTTTTTTAATTTATTATTAATTTCAATGAAAATTTACAGAGACTTTGTATTTCCACTCATTCATTGTTGCTCTTTTCTCCCCTCCCAACCCTCCCCCAGTACACTACCAACTCTTCTCACTATTTCTTAGTTGTTGGAATTGACAGAAAACCTCATAAGCAGTTCCTTACTTCACATCTGCCTTGCATGTGGACTTCCAAGCTGTAAAACAGCCCAGTGGTAGATGGAATTTGGTCCAGGACTTAAGAACAATAAATGACATAGTTGTGCCTCTACAACTTGTGGTTCCTAACCTTTATACTATGACAAAGTGCTAGTCAATAAGCCTTTTATTTTAAGAACTACCTTCCCTCTGTAACTTGATTTGTGCCAGTGTTAGAACCTCTACTTGGAATGTCATTGTTTTTAATTTTTGATTCATGTACTTTTAACTTGTTAGTTAAATTTGTGTCTTCTAGGCTGCAACAGTTCCATGATGCATCTTCAAGGATATGAACATGTATGGCTAAACACTATTGATAACAGTGCATCTAAATTCCAAAATAAATCTCTACAATAGTCTATGTGTTTCCTATTGCCAAAGGGGCCCTTTAGAGTAGTGAGAGAAGATCTTCACGCTGAAACCTACAGCATCCCTTTTCAGCAGGAAGTAGCTAAGAGAATACACCGTCCCCTTTTCCTTATGAATCAGGGTGAAATCTCTCTCAGGGAGGAGGAATATGGCAAAGGACACACTGACAAAGGAGATTAATCAGAATTGGTTTGACAAGCACTGTGGCAACAGGACAATTAAAGCAGACTTTCAAGGGGAAAAAAAGAAAAACAAGGAACTCATGCAATATTATTCAAAATGGTGACCCTGGAGGGTATGTTGTATTTTCATTAGCATTTTTTTTTCAGGAAATTTTTAATTTCATTGTGTATTTCTTCTATAACCCAATTATGTTATAGCAGGGTACTGAATATAATGTGGACTGCTAGGAGAAAAATAGGCTTGTCCTAGAAAGGGTGAGACCAGGCTGCTCCTTGGAAGCAAAGATTGTGACGCTTTGTCTGACAGACTATGGACATGTCACAAAGAAGAACCAGTCGTTGGAGAGGGACATTATGCTTGGGAGGGTGGAGGGACAGCACAAGAGTGGAAGACCCTCAATGAGAAGGACTGATTTAGTGACTGGGGTAATGGGAGTAGGTGTGTCAGAGATAAGTAAAACTGGCACAGGATAGACCAGGGTTTATGGCTATTGTACATAGAGTCTCTATCTGTTACATGACAGCAAAATGACGGCAAAAGCAGGGTGCTATTTAGCTTTCATCTAGGTGGTTTTAATAAGCTTTACCTTTTTTTTTCTTTTTAATGCTTTTTTTTTTTAAAATTTAGGTTGTTTATTTTTCATTTCGATGAACATCTACAGAGATTTTGGGATTCCATTCATTCATTGTTGCACCCTTCTCCCCGCACAAACCCCCCCCCCCCCCCCCCCCCCCATTTGCTCCTCTCCTTGAAAAGCAAAAGAAAAACTCCCTCATTGGTACACAATCCCCCCCCCGCACCTCCCCAAACCCCACCCCCTAGCCCCAAATATAATCCACTCTACAACCCTCATTGCATACTCCTACGATAAAAATAATGCCCTAAAATATAATACTTTTAGACTATTCTCTCCCCCATAGACTTCAATGCCGTAAACATATTTCATCCAGTTTTTCTCAGTCTTACCCCCACCCCAATGCCAGCCTCAAAGCTTTACCTTTATGTTGTTGATTTCTAGCCTTATGACATTGTAGTACGAGAAGATATTTTGTATTAAAATTTATTTATTTTTTAATTTGTTGAAGCTTGCTTTGCGACTTAATACATGATCATTTCTGGAGAATGTACCATGTTCACTTGAAAAGAAAGTAGATTGAATTTTTGTTCGGTGCAGAATGCATCCACAAGCTCGAGATGGCTCCTTGTGTAGTTTAGATCTTCTGCATCTTCGTTTTGAGTTGACCTATCCTTTGGTGAGAGTGGTATGTTAAATTCTCATACCACTATTGTGGTGATATATGGGTTGTTTTTTTTAAAAAAAAAATCAAGTTTGTTAACTATTGGGGGGGGGTGTATGCATGCTGTAGGTTTATCATTTGGTTCATAGATGTTGACCAAGTTTATGTCTCCTTGAACTATTGTGCCTTTAATAATTATATAGTACCCTTTCTTAAGGTGGTTTTCATCCTGCAGTCTATTTTTTCAAAGATTAGTATTGCCACTCCTGCTTTTTTTGTGACTGCCATTACTTAGTATATTTTTTCAAGCATTTGATTTTTAGTCCAACTTTTTCCTCATTTCTTAGATGTATCTCTTGTAGGCAACATCTAAACCCATATTGATGGGCTTTATTGGCTTATTTTGGTTGTTGATTTTTAATCCATTCTGCTACTCTTTCTCTTAATTGATGCATTTAATCCATTCACATTAAATGTGATAATTGACAGCTTTTATTGCTGTCATTTTGCTCTTTTCATTTTTCTATTGTTTCTGGTTACTGTGGTTCATCTACTTTCTTTTTGTGTCTCTGTGTGAAGAACTTTCCTTAGAATTTCTTATAAAGGTGATCTTGTTTTCACAATTTTGTAAGTTCCTGTTTTTTTCTGAAAATGACTTCATTTCTCTTTCCTATTTGATGGACAGCTCTCAATCTTCTGAGTATGCCATCCCATGATCTACTTGCTTACATGGTTTCTGCTGAGAAATTAGACTTTAGTTTAATTGATTCTCCTTCGTAGGTTGATTTTTGTTTTTCTCACATTGCTTTTAATATTCTTTCCTTATCTTTGATTTTGGAAAATTTTACTATGGCATGTGTTTCTTTTGGGGTCTAGTCTGTTTAGTGTTCTCTGAGCTCCTTGAATGTGGATTTCTTCATTCTTGATAATGTCTGGGAAGTTTTCTTCTAGTACTTCTTCGACAATTCTCTCAGTGCTTTCACTGCTCCCCTGGTGTCCTAAAACTCTGATTATATTTATGTTGTTCCTTGTGATATTATTCCATGCATGATCCAGTGTTTTCTTCATTTTCCTTATGTCTCTTCTCTGGTTTTCCTTCTAGTATGTTCCCATTGAGGTTCTTAACTTCCTCCTCATAAACTCTCTGTTCCATCTCTTTATCCTGTCTTTTTTTGGTTTTTTTTTCTCCTCCAGCATGTTGGGAAACTACTGCCATTTCAGTCTTGGTATTCCGAATTGCATTTTCATGCATTTCTTTTATTTCCAGTACTGTGTTGACTGTACCATCTCTGTCTTTTGATGATTTTTAATATTCTTGTACCTATTTACCTATAGTTTTAATTCTTTCTTCTGTCTTTTGAAATTTCTTCAGTAGTTGTTCATATTCCTCTGTATTTCTTCTGGCTCCCTGTCTTTGGAGTATTCACTTTATTTATGGCTTCTATTTTTTTTTCTCCCTTCATTTCTTCTGTAGCTGTTCATACAACTCTATGTCAATTTATTTCTTTTGCCCCTCTGTCTCTGGGGTATTCATTGAGCCTGCAATGTGCTCTGCTTTATTAGGAGAAGGCTAATTTTCATTTTTCATAGTATTTAAAGTTGGTTGCTCCTCTTTTGACATTATGTGAAATTTTTCTTGGTATGTATTAGGCTTTTTATGTTTTGTCTGAGTAGGTTGTTGATAGTTCTTCATTTTATTATACCAGTAGTTCTTTCTGGTCAAGTGCACTGAAAAAACTTGACTTTTCTGAAGTCCTTCCACTTCTCGCTGAACTGCAGCTCAGCCCTGTAGGAATCTCTCCTGAGTATTTATTGTTTCTTCTAAAGTTTGTAATTGTCTTTGGTGGCCTGAGACCAACTTCCCCTTGGCTGCTGCTCTCTCTCTATCTGGGAAGGGGCACTGTCTTCAATCTCTCATGTCTCCAACTAGCCTTGTGGGAATCCCTCCTGACTGCACCTGCCTCTTCTAAAGTTTGTAATCATACTTAGCAGATCACAGTGTCACCCAAGACAAACTTCCCTTTGGCTGCTGCACTTTCTCTATCTGGTATGGTGATGATGGGACAGCGCTACCACTTACTTTTATGCAGCTTTCCTCTAGCTTTCCTCTTTCTAAAGTCTGTAATTGGCCTTGGTGGTGCTGGTGTGCAGAGCTGCTGGAGACCTTTGCCCAGGCTGGTGCACTCTTTCTATCCTGTGGGGGCTTTGGAGGTAGGCCCTGGACAATCTATGCAGCTCCCCTTTCAGGTCTCCTGTGTTCTGGTAGGAATCTCTCCTGTTTGTACTCATCTCTTTTAAAATTTATAATTGTCCTTGGTGGTGTTGGTGTGCAGGGCAGCCAGACACCTACCTCTGACTGCTGCATTCTCTGATGGGGGGTAATGGGGGCAGAGCCACCACATACTGCTTTGTGGCTGCTTTCTCACATCCCTAGTATGCAGCTGGGAAACTCTCTTTTGATTTCTCAACTATTGTACTAGGGTTGTTGATTGTGGATCCAAACCAGTAAGAAGAAATCATTGACAATGTTAATCTTTTCTCTATCAAGCATAAAGTTGCATGTTGAAGGCTAGCAAGCAAGATTGTGTCATCTACATAACAAAGGTTGTTAATAAGTTTTCCTCCAATCCCAATGCCACATTTTTCTTTCCAAAATCCGATTTCTCCAATGATTCACTCACCAGACAGATTGAGTAGGTGTAGAGGAAAGAATGATGTTGAGTACTGTGGAGTTGAAACTGACCCAGAGCAGACCCTCCAGGGGTTTTCAGAGGCGCCTAATCGCATGGGAGGATATTGCCCATCCTTATCCCGTGGAGCAGCAGGTAATCTCAAACTGTGAGCTTTCAGGATTACAGTGCACCTTTTTGCAACGGTCACCAGAGCTCCCTAGAGAAAGGGTACAATCCTGAGACATAATTTTCTTAAATTTAAACTATGCAGTGTTCCCTTATTCTGTTCAGACAACAGCTTCTTGGTATACATATAGACTCATGAGCACAATTAAGCTGGGGCATGAAGTGTGAAAGCTGTGCACACACTTGCTCCCCCCTGCTGCATTAACATACGGAGTTTAGGATTTGCAACATACATATCACAAAATGAAGGATAATGACATCGGGTCATAAAATCAGGATAACTGCACAGTACTGGAAATCATGGCCAAAATGATACATATTTTGGGGAAACACACTTTATTCCATGACAACATCTTTCTCTTTCTTTAAAATGAGGGTAATAATACCCTCTATTTGGAATGATACAAACTTGCTTGCCGAAACTGAGAAGAACCGGAAGCATTTGCTGCAGAAGGTCAAGGATTGTAGTCTTCAATATGGATTGAAGCTTAACATCCAGAAGACAGATTCTCACTACTGGGCCAACTGACACACTATGATAGATGGAGGAGATTGAGATTGTTAACAATTTTAGCTTGCTTAGCTCCACAATCAACACTCTTGGCACCTGAAGTCAGGAAATCAAAAAACAATTTACACTGGGAAAGTCTACTGTCAGGAACATCTTCAAAGTGCTAAAGAACAATGATGTCAGCCTAGAGAATAAAATGCACCTGATGCAGGCTGTAGTCTTCACACTTACTTGCTATGTATCAGAAAGCAGGAAAATGACCAAAGATGACAAAAGAATTTGTATTTTTGAGTTGTGGTGCTGGAAAAGAGTATTGAACACACCATGTACCACTAGGAAAACAGATAGGTCTGTCTTAAAGAGGGTGAAACCAAGTTTCTCCTTGGAGGCAAGGATTTTGAAGCTCTGTCTCACATACTTTGGCCATGTGGACAGGATGGACCAGTCCTTGGAGAAGGACACCATGTTTGGAAGGACAGTGAAGGGACGGTACAGGAGAGGAAGACCCTAGATAAGATGGATTGACACTGTAACTGGGACGATGAGATTAGGCATGTCAGAGTGAATGAGACTCTCTCAGGATATGGCAGGATTCAGAGCTATTGTACACAGGGTCACTATGAGTCACAGACAACACGATGTCACATAACAACAATATTTGAGATTATGCTTAATAGCAAAGAAGAATCTTATGCATGTAAAATAGTACAGTACTTAGAGATTAAAAGCACTTAATCACTTATAGTCAATTGCTGTGAATGAGAAAAAGGTTAAGTATGATGTAGACTCTGACCTCAGAGCATCTATAATCAAATTCTGCTGTTTGAATGAATGTCTAGTAGATTAGAGTTTTCTAGATGGAAAGCCAACCTATTCACAATTTTCTTCATCTCACTCCTTTTCTCTCCTCTTCCTTTTGCCTCTTCCTGTTCCCTTCTTGTTAACTGTTATGGCTTTTCAAATGCTGCACTGGACAGACTGAACCACATCTCTCAGTACTCCCTTCTTCCATATTTCAGGTTAGGGAGAGTCTTAGAGATATTAGTGGGTGGGAATAAAGATGTCGTTATTGGGCTTTTTTCATTCAAAAGTTTGAGGCAGGAGCTTCACTAACTTACACTTGTCTCTAATTTGTTGGATCCTTTCTTTAGAATAGGACAACAGATTAATCTATTATATGTCCAACTTCTTCTGGATCCTCCCTCAGGTTCTTTGACTCCTGGGCCAAGTATTTCTTGAGCTTAATAATGAAAAGTGTCACCTTTGCCTGTAATATACTTATTTCATTAAGGTTAGAAGCAGTGAGTATTGACCAGTCTGCCTTTGTGGGTTCCAGACAGTTCATGCTCACGGGCTTCAGCTTGTTCTTATTTTTTCCATCATACATTCTTCTTCTTTTCCTGCCTGCCTGTCCTGTACATGTCAAGTGCAGCATCAGATGGAAGACAACAGCCTTCCAAAAGACTGTTTAATCAGCTTCTACAACAATGGAAGCTCCTCCAAGTCCTCTCTCTCTCTCTCTCTCTCTCTCTCTCTCTCACACACACACACACACACACACACACACACACACACCCATCTCCTAGTAATTCTGTTTCTATGAAATAACCTTGACTGACTGGCCATCAACTTGAAGAATCTTCTCTGGTGTGCTATCAGCTATTAATATGCCTCTTTTCCTTGAGTGTGAAGAATATCTTTAGATTGAGTCTAAAACCTCATGGAAGGACTCCTCATAAATACTGCTTAATCCTTTCCAGCCTCCTCTTGCATTCCTCCCTCCCCTCACTACCTCCCTCAATATCCTGGACCTGCATAGCTCATTCTGGAACATATCTTGACCTCTCTGCGGACTCTGGCTCTCTTGTTTTATGTCCTGTCTTTCTATTAATACTTGTCCTGCATAGGAATTATAATGGCAAAATTGAATCTTAAGAATGACTAGATATTCCCAGTGCTGATCAAGAAATCATCATTTATGGAGTTAAAATGAAATGTAGGCACAAGTGCGGCAATTTATTCCATCTCACATATTAAATGTTTTCATATCAAGAGGTGTGCTTTTCCTTCGTTTTGTGGTGCGTACCATCTCTCCCTTGTTAGTCTCATCCACTCTCAAATCTTGCAAAACACTAGCTCCAAACCCGGACACATGCTGGAGTCCCAGTTCTCACATAACTTGAAGATCACCTAAAATGTTGCACTCAAGTCTGTTGATCTTTATGGCAGGCTTATTTTTGTTTTGTTTAAGGTTCACAACGTTGGTGCCATATTTGATACTTCCCTCTTTATTAATGTTCACCAACATATAACATGTCCAATTTGTTGTCTAAGATCCTAAAATGTTTCTTAAAACCTCTCAATCACGTATCTTCCTCTCCATCCCCATTACTCTCAGATCATCATTCTCTCTAGCATGTTTTCAACAGCTTCCTGAACTGGTCTCCTATATGTCTCTATTCTTCATATACTTTATATCCATATTATCTAATTCTTTATTATCTACGGCTAAAAATCTTAATTATCTCTCAATTTTAAACTAAACAAATAAAAAATTCCTTACCTTAACATCCAAGGCTTTAAAAATGAATCCTTAAACCTTTCCAGTCATATTTTCCATGGCTCCCTTACATGCATCCAGTTCTTCCACCAACGGGATTGTCTGCCATCCTTAAAATATCTCATGTCTTTCCATCTTGCAGCCTTGTAATGCCATCCGTTTCAAGTGTTCCACCTTCGCCTATAGTATCTGACTCATTTTCAAAGCCAGCCTCAAATACCACCCTCTCAAAGAGTCTTCTTGACTTCTCTCCATTTGGCTACCATAACACTTTGTCCTCCTTCAGGGTCATTTCAGTGTCACTGGACCAGTTGGCAGCATCAGGATGAATGGTGAAGAGATTGAGATTGTTCACAGCTTCAGTTTGCTTGGCTCCACAGTCAACACTCTTGGTACCAGCAGCCAGGAAATGAAAAGATATTACAATGGGAAAGTCGGCTGTTAGAGACCTCTCCAAAGTACTGAAGAGCAATGGTGTCTCTCTGGAGACTAAGGTGTGTCTGATACAGGCCATGGTCTTTGCTATCACTTGTTATGCATCAGAGAGTTGGACAATGACTAAGGAGGATAGAAGGAGAATTGATGCCTTTGAGCTGTGGTGCTGGAGAAGAGTATTGAATGTACCATGGACTGCCAAGAAAACAAACAGATTCATCCTAGAGAGGGTTAAACCAGGCAGCTCCTTGGAGGCAAGGATTCTGAGGCTTCGTGTGACATACTTTGGAAATGTTGTAAGGAGGGAGAGGTCCTTGGAGAGGGACATCATGCTTGGGAGGGTGGAGGGATGGCACAGAAGGGGAAGACCCTCTATGAGGTGGATTAATTCAGTGACTGGGGTAATCGGGATGGGTATATCGGAGACAGTGCGATTGGCACAGGACAGGGCAGAGTTTAGGGCTGTTTTACATAGGGTCGCTATGAGTCACAAGCGACTCGACGGCACATAACAACAACAACAACAATTATTACCTGTGTCCTTGTCTGAACATGACATGTGTATCCTGAACATATGTATAAACACTTTGACAGCTAAAATGAAGAAGTCTTCATCTTTGCATATCCACAATGCACAGGACAATCACTTGCATATAAATACTTAATTCAACCAAGTTTCTTGCCCCACCACCAGATTCCTGTTAATCTCACTTCATGAGTCAAGGTGCTTCATTTTATTACCAGGAAATCATCAGCATGTTCCTGCCTACTTTGCACACCATACTTGATATTTCAGATTTAGAAGTCAGTTAGACTTTAGACGGGCTTTTAAATATCCCCAACTGATTCTACTACTGCAGCTGATGCCTGTAACATTTATTTATAACTTTGCAAAATTGGCCAGTGGTTAAGATATATAAACCCAAAGGGGGCTCGTACATTTCCAATACATTAAGGTATATTTAAAACATGCTGTGTCTTATCAGAGGCTTTAAAATACACATTACTGTGGGAGCTAGAAGGACGGGAGCAGGGTAATTGGCTAATGAGAATTCTGAACAGTGACTGGAAATATGGCAGAACTGCCCTTTGAGAACTGTGCTCACACCTATTAATGAACTTTATCCACAGCTCTAAAACACAGCCCTGTGTTTTAAACACAAGCCCAGGAGTCTGTACAGCATGGATGCTGTTGTGTTAATTCACACCTAGTTATGGTGACTGGCACCAGCCTTCAACACCGGTCAGAAAAAAAGCTTCTGTAAAGTCCTAGAATAATTATCAAGGCTGGATTTATTTTATACTAGGTGCCAGGTGTTAACGTGGAAGGACATGTTTTTTTACTCCAAGCATGTGGCTATACTAGAAGGTAGAAGGATATGTGTGTATTTTTTCCCACATGAATAGAATATGAATACAAGAATGCATTAATCTATACAGCCTTCCATTTAAAAATGACAGCACAGCATCACAGTACAACATGGAATAACATGAAAAATCCAGTGACTCTACAGCCTGGGATACGAGTCTTACTTCCACATAGTGCTTCCCATAGATTATGGTCCTACAATGGATGTCTGTTCAGGTAAACAATAGTCTAAGCCCTGGTAGCATAGTGCATTCTACGTTAGACTGGTAACTGAAGGGTTGGCATTTTCTCCCAAAAAGATTTACAGTCTTAGAAACCCAATAGAATACTACTCGGACTTGGACTTGACTCAACAGCAGTGGTTTAGATTTGCTTTGGTTAAGTCAAGGAAGACTGTGCAGTTGGGAAACACTTATCCTTGTTTCGAAGGAGAGCTGTTCCCTTCATGATTAGGAGAAAGAAGACAACTTTTGCTTGACATTCTGAATGGGTTTTACCAGAAGGAGAGTATCTAGACCACCAAGGTGTAGTTGCCTTAGTTAGGTTTTTTGTGCAGCTTACAATGACTTCTGAAAACATCCTCTGCCAGCTATATGAGTTTCTGACAGCCAGACTTGAGCCACTCTTAGTGATGTTTTTAACCTCTCTGCAACTTGGTTTTCTCATTTAAAAACAGAGTAACAATTTCTACCACTCAACATTGTGTTGCAGCTTGAGTTGTTGGGTGTGGAGCACTTAGAATTCTGTGGCTGGCTTTCAGCAAAAAGCAGATGTGATGATAGTGATGTAACACCAGTTTTCAAAATCACCAGCCCATCCTCTAGCTAGTGGCAGGCTCCTGGACCAGGATTTCCCAATCGCTGCACTGTTGGCATTTTAGGCTAGATCATCCTTTGTCCTGGGAATGGACTTGTGCATCGGAGAACATTCAGTAGCATCCCTGATCTCTGCTGACTTGATGCCAGTAACACCTCTCCCCCCTCAGATATGAAAACAAAAATATCTCTACATATCGCCAAATGTCTCATGGGGAACAAAATCACCTTCCATTGAGAGTCATTGCTTTTAAAGGTAGGTAACCTCTTGTTGGTTTAGTTTCGCATCTGTAAAATGGGGATGATGGCACATTTTCCTAACACTTGGAAGTGTTACTTGAATCAAATGTGTTAATGGATGTGATATTGTTTTGAAAAGTGCAAAGTGCTTTTCAAATATAAAGGCACCATTTTTTGACAGATTTTTTTCCAACTTTGAAAAAACCATCCCTGGTTTGTCACCCTTGAGCTATCTATACTTCCTCTAAATTGCTCACTTGGATTCACGGAGTCCGTCCTACTTCCAAATGCCGTCAGAAAAGTGAGCCAAAAAAACTCAGAACTCAGTCCAACAGCATTTTTCGTCTTGGTGGCTGCCACAGGGACCATAGTTGAAGATGAGCTTTGCATGGTGCCATGGACATGAGTACACAGCGGTACCTGCACTGAGTTACAGGGAGAATCTAGAATTCTCCTGATTGATCCTAGTAGATTTGGAAACCTGAACATTT
>NW_006399843.1:8397062-8425457 GCF_000299155.1 Elephantulus edwardii | reverse complement strand
CACTTTTCAAGATCTCTTTTTGTTTCTTGTAGTAATGTTTTGTAATTTTCTTGGAAAAGGTCCTTTGTACTTCTGGTTAAATTTATTCCCAA
Organism: Elephantulus edwardii; assembly: GCF_000299155.1. Lineage (NCBI taxonomy): Eukaryota > Metazoa > Chordata > Mammalia > Macroscelidea > Macroscelididae > Elephantulus > Elephantulus edwardii. The sequence goes on along the minus strand of NW_006399843.1, from coordinate 8,425,365 downwards.
GTATTTCTTGAACTGCAGCCAGGTTTCCATTTCCAATCCTGATGTTATGTGGCTACTGCTAAAGTTTTCACTGACAATAAAAATAAGTAGATAAAACCAAGGTCTATAAACTTCATTCAAGAAAAGCTTGGAAGAACTCTAGGAGTCCTAATCCACAACATAAACAGTCTTCCAAGTATCCTGAAATATCTACAACCAGGAGAGGATAAAATAGATGAATGTGACCTTCTAAGAATCAAATCTCCAACAGGGTAAAAAGGGAAGCCACAAACTGGGAAAAAATATTTGGTAATGACATGTCAGATAAGAAATTTATATCTAAAGTTTATAAAATACTTGAGCACTACAATAAGATAAAGGTAAACAAACCAGTTGCAAAATGGGCACAGGGTATGAACAGACTCTTTAACAGAAAAGACATTCAGATGGCAAACACACACATGATGAAATGTTCAAAATCCCTAGCTCTAAGAGAGATGCAAAGCAAAGCAACTATAAGAGATCATCTCACCCCATTAAGAATAACAAAATTCAACAGAGCAGCAAACAACAGATGAGGGAGAGAACTGTTTAAAAGGGATATATGATTGTCATGACAGGAGTCCAGAATGAAGGTTGTATAGTGGAGTGGACTTGAGGGGGGTGAACTGTAAAACAATTAGAGATTTTTTTCTTTTACTTTTCAAAGAGAAGAGCAAACTGGGAGTTGGGGGCAGGGAGAAAAGTGCACAATGAATGAATGGAAATCCAAAGTCTCTGTAAACTTTAATTAAAATTAATAATAATTTAAAAAATTAATAATATAAAACATTATTATCACTATCTCAACAAAAATATAAGTAGCTATTTTAACCAAAATGCAAATAAAATTATATAATAGGACCCACAAGCAAATAAAACTTTATAGGGTGTATAATCTGCTAAGTTCACTATCCAGGTCCTATCCCCACACTGTGTTGTCTAGTAGCATTATTGTCAGCTGCCATCGAGATGACCTCTATTCATGACATAATAGAATTTGACAATATTGGATCAATAGTTTTCACTAGCTAATGCATTAGACAGATTGTCAGACCTGTCTTTCTCAATAACATTACCAAAAGCAAAACCCTCTTTGAGTTGTTTCTCATTTATGGTGCCCTCCATTGGATTTCCAAGATTATAATTCTTTATGGACTAATGCTGTCTCATCTCTCATGAAAGGAGCAGCTGGTGGATTTGAACCACCAACACACAACAACACTTTATGCCACCAGGTCTCTTTTAATAACATTTACTCACTCACTTGCTGTCATTAAGTCAATTTTAACTGCTAGTTGACCCTCCATTGGGTTTGCAAGGCTGTAAATTGAAATTGGGAGGAACTTGAGTGTCTTTCTACCTTGAAGCTGCTGATAGAGACTTACAGCCTTTGTGTGAGCACAACTCACTATGGGCTTTGCCACCAGAGCGATCTCTTAATAACATTTTTTTAAAAATCAAAAAAACAAAAAACACCAACTAAAATGCAATTCATTGCCTTTGAGTCAAACAGACTCACAGCTGATCCTCCAGTGGGTTTCTGAGGCTCTACGTTACACAGGAGGAGATTGTTCCACTTTTCCCCATGGAGCTGCTGGTGGATTGGAATCTCTACACAGACACAGCCTTTGCCTTAGCAGAGCCACCAGACAGTCCTTTAATGACAATAATGGAAATTAACCCAGCTAGAAGTTTATGTTATGTGGTAGAGAGAAAATGCGCAAATGATTAAACTTACTTCTTATTTCTTTTCCTAAAACTTATCAGCAAGAAAACATTGCAGAACAGACACACTTACATGAGTACTGAATCATAAACCACTTTGGAAGGATTCTTGTCCCAATAGTGCTGTATTTTTGTTTGCTTTTAGATGCTTGGCTGTAGTTCCCAATATATATCATCAGCAAGTATATCTACTGCCCTTTTCCAGGAACTCAGCATCCTTGGGTCAAGACCATATCATCCCTCACTGGTATGCTCCTCTCTCTTGATTTTCATGCTCCTTCAGAAAGGCTTTGCACAGGCCCATTCCACACATCTCAAAACAGTTCCCAAACTTTTCTTCTTAAAAGAATTGTAGTCTCTATCTTTACTTTCTCAGAAGACCCTATTATTGTTTTTGTTGTTGTTAGAGTTATTGCTGTTGTTGTTATGACAACAGCTCTGAACCCTGATCTATCCTGAGCCAACCTCATCATCTCTGACAAGTCAATCCATCTTATCCAAGATCTTAAGTCCAGACCTTCTCCAAAGATGTGCATACAAAGATAACTGTCAGAAGGTAAGTATTTATGAAGAAAAAAATGTGTTTTACATATCCAGAACAATTTTTGTTTTATATATTGTAAACAACAACAACATCATAGAGAGAGCTCAGTTGGTCTCATGGACAGAAAGCAATGCTGCCAAACCAAAGGTGAGTGATTTTAATCTGCGGCCCTCAAGCCTGGTTTGAATTGTTTTTGGTCGAACATCCTTCTAAATGGTATAGCACTCATCTGCCCATTTGCTGTACAGAGGTAACTTGTGGTAGCTGTAATGCTAAACACTGTGACACTGATGTGTCAAATGTGATAATGGTTACCCATGGTAGACAGTGTTTGATAGAGCTCTCCAATTAGAACAAACTTGGAAGCGGGAGTGACATCTACTTTCGAAATAGCTTACCTCTGGAAACCCTATGAACTTGGAGAAATGATGAAAGTTACACAAGTGTTCAGTTCTTTTGTTCATAGGGTTAATATGAGTCTTGGACAACTCCACAGCACTTAACAACAACTATGTATCTGCAAAACAAACAAAAAAAGGAACACACAAGTAATTCTGCCTACAAGAATAATCTATTCCCTGTGACTGTATCTGTAAATAGACTTAAAAGTGGCTCCCAGAATGAATAAACTGCTCCTTCCTCTGACACCCTCCCTTGTAAGGTAGCACCCCAGTTGATTCGGTGATGTCCCCCTTCCTGTGTACAGCTGGAGAAAGTGCAGAAGCCCAAGCAGGCCATCTCTTTGAGCCTCAGTTTCCCTCTCGGTAAAGTAAGAACAACAACCCCAAGGCCGCCCTTAGCATAGGAAACAGAAGGAGCTGACCCAATTAAAGAGAACCAGGCAAATGACTGTCATAAAGCAAGACCGGCTGGGCTGTAAAAGTGTTTGGGAGGGTCTCTGGGTACAGATGCAAAGACAGAAAAGCACAAGATGGGGAACTGGTAACAACAACTGTAGGCAGTTCAGCTCAGCTTTGTAATCAGATAAATCTTCAGCCAGCAGCAGCACTTTCACCCCACCAGCCGGAGACCCAAAATGCCTAGCTGTCCCCTCAGATGTTTTCACGTCGATGTAACAGGGGTACAGTAGGGCCTCCCTGCTCGGTGCAGCGTCATCCATTAGAAAACAAAAAAGGTACAGTAAGTGCCACTGAGCCCCTCCATTAATTGCTAAGTAAGGGGGGTAAAAAAAGGAGAAGAATAAAGTGCTTTTACCTGCTCGGCTGGATAATTAAAAGCTGCCTGAAGCACTGCTAACCTTTTTCATTATGGCAGTGTTCATTATAAAGCCAGAAAGAATTAACTACACTGCATTATCAGATATCGAAAAATATTAATAGCAAAAGTGAGAAAGGGAAAGGAGGAATTTTGGGCGAGTTAATTAAACCACACGTCCTCAATGACTTATTAAGTGACTGGTCGAGCTTCCTGGAGCTCTGTGAGTCCCAGAGAGCAGGCGAGCTGCTCCTGCTCCTCAGGAAATGAGTTTCTAGTCCGCAGAATCGTATTCTTTTTCTCTCTCGGTTGCAAAACTTGTCTTTCCAAATATTGTGAAGTGAGGAAAGGCGTGGGATGGAAGCGTCTGCGAACCCATGTGCACAGGGACTCCTAAAGTTCTCTCTGGAAGGATCGCTTTGCAAGTGAGTCCAGCCCATTGTTCTACCGTAGCCTTTCACATCTTCTCTAACTGATCAAGTGGGAACCTCTTATAATGAGGTCCCTTTGCTGCTGCTGTCCCCAAAGCCCATGTACAAGTCCAAGGCAGATCCATTTTCCCTATCAAATTGTCTTCTTTGAAACCTGGTGCTGCTGCATCATTTGGGGCATTGCATTGAGAGGTACCCTGGGAGACTCGAGAGCTGTTTGGAGTTAGCATGCTATCGACTCTCTATCTATAGAAATGAGAGCAGCCGATAGTTGTACAGAGCAGACCGCTGCCATGGTCCCGCTGCTGCACGAGGAAAGCCTGCAGAGCAAGTCCTGTTGTGCTCGCAAATCTTTGGTGAATTGAGATGACATCCTTTGCAATACTTTGAAGTGCTTAGTACAAAGAAGCCCAAACTAACAGCGCTGTCCTCCAATTTGGCTCTATGCCTGAGTTCAGCTGACACCCCACAGGACAGGGGTAAGATAGCAACATAGTAGGGAATAGTCTCTTCAGTGGGGGTGGGGTGGAGGGGACACGAGAGAGAATAAAAGCATTTTCATTTAGCAAAAAGCAAAACTGATGATGGAGAAAATGTAGTATTGATTTCTTTTTTCCTTCCTGCTGGCACTGGAACTTCAAATGAAGTCATAGAACTATTGAGACTCTAGTTCTGATTGGGCGTGCTTCGGCCTAATCTCATTTTAAGAGTTTTGTATGCATGATTGGTAGTGGCAGGCAGAGGTTTCTCCCTCAGCAGAGTGAGGTTATCAATTTTTCCACATGCCATCCTGACAATTAGGCACTGTTCTGCAGAGGCCTCATCCTGCCCTTGGCCTTGGCCTTATTCCTGGTACCATCTCTTGGCCTCATTGACAATTGTGCTCAAAAGTTTAACAGCAGGACCACTTTCTTAAGGAAGATCTTGCTGGGAAATAGATGTGAGTAATGGTTTATCAAGCTGTAGCCTACACAGTGGGAAGAGGACAGCTTTGGCTAGAATGTGAAAGAATAGTTTGCAGGAGGCAAAGAGTAGTTGGGCTGAATGGAGGAATTAATTCAATGGACTCAATGTCTGATCATTATAAAAAGAAATGTGTAGAGGGATGTCCTCTTGTACTTCACCTGCTTCCTACTTCTACGCCATAGTCAATGGGGTACCAACAGTCACGACAAGAGGGCCTTCTCCTTGTTAAAGGGGTCATACATGTAAAGGGTTTAGAACAATGCTTGATCCTTAGTAAGCGCTCAATAAATGCCATCAATTCTTCAACATTCAGAAACTTTACCTGGAGCTTTGCAAGTGTTTTCAATATCTTGGGATGTCATGACAGGAAAAACCTAGCCATCGTATATTGGAGAATGTCAATAATTCTGCAGAGATGGATTAAACACATTGAGTGATGACATTTTCTCCCCATGTTTGGTAAAATTCTGTTTTCTGATTTTCTAATCTGTCCTTCTGGAGTGATGAGAGAGGTAGAATCACTCCTTTACATTCTGTCTAGATCTCAGAGCCAAACTGGAGTGGGAAGTAAATTACCTCTATGATGTAAAGACATCCATCCACTTAACCTCTCTCTGAAGAATACATATGATGAATGAAGCCCTTTGCCCAAAGGTCAAGAGGAACGCCTTGACTTAGGATCATATAAAAAAATTCTTTGAAACTTGATAACTGTGAAATAGAAAACACGCTGCTAATGGACTCTCCTTGTACCAGACCTGGCTTCCACATATGCATATGTATTCTCATCTCTTTATTCTAGCTAAGTTCCTACTAAGTTGTCATACTTCCTGTATTCTAACCAAGTACAATCATCCAATCCCCACGCAAAGTCCACAACCCTGTAGATTCTGCATTTAGTGACCTTCTTTCAGTAACAGAAAAATCTTTCCCTTGACTTTTTCTTAACTTTCATTGGGTTTATCTATCTGCACTTCCCATAACTGCCTTCCAGGATACCTCAGACTCAATTTCATCATCCTAGAGGATCTGAAATTATTATGATGTCATCTCATCTCTTCTTGGTTCTGTCAGACTCTGCAATGGTGATGAAAAATGACACTATGCTTAGGCCACCTAGTTTCCCTCGTGCATAGAAGGCATTCTTCTTTGCTTTGCTCTGCTCTGCTCTGCTCTGCTCTGCTCTGCTCTGCTTTGCTCTGCTCTGTTCTGCTCTGCTCTGCTCTGCTCTGCTCTGCTTTGCTTTGCTTTTGTCTTTTATTGATCTGTTAAGTTTTTTGTTTGTACCATTTGCAAGTGCCTAGAAGTGAAGCATAGGGTATTTGTTGTTGTTAAGTACCATTGAGTCGTAGATGATTCATAGTGACCCTATGAACAAAAGATCTGAACACTTGTATAACTTTCGTTTCTCTAAGTTCATAGAGTTTCTGGAGGCAAGCTATTTCAGAAGTGGATGCCACTCCTGCTTCCAAGCTTGTTTTAATCTGGGAGCTCTACCACCATGGGTAACCATTATCACATTTGACACATCAATATCACAGTATTTAGCATCACAGCAACCACAAGTTACCTCTGTATAGGGTATTTATCTTTATATATTTATCATGCCTGGAACAAGCACAGTATATGCATGCTTGTTGAGTCAAGTAGAATTGAATTATGTTTCTTTTCTATATGCCACAGGCCTCATCTGCTTGGTGTTTGGTACACAGTGAACACTCATGTATTTGTTGCCAGACTTAAACTTGTATCCTCAGCATCTCTATACAGTGTGATTGTTCCATGCTTGTATCTTGAAGAGATATGTTGTTTTCTGGGTTCTAGTAAATTTTTTTTTCCTAAATTTCTCACCCCCCCCCCAAGCAAACAACACTAAGAGACCAAACTCTTCATTTCTTTTTCTCTCTTTAAGTTTATTTACCTCCATCTCCCAAAAAACCACATAACTAGAAAGAAATGAAAGATAATTTCTGAAATTCTAAGTTTCCAGTACATAGTCTAAAAAGAAGCTTTCTTCATATGATTCATAATTCATGTGACATAACAAAATAGCTTATGTATGCCCCCATTTGAGGACAGGAGACACTGTCCACTTCATTTGTGACTTTGAAAAGTCATTAACTTCTATGGGCCTCACATCTCCTTTTATGGGACTAAAATTGATCATTGCCAAGTTTCCCTCTTTGATTAATATTCATATTCATTCTCTCTCTCCCCCACCATCTCTCCTTCGCTCCCTTTCTCCCCCATCTGCTGCCACTTCTAATCCCCCAGTGGTTTCATGTGAAAAAATAAATAATCTCCTCCCTTGTGATTTATAGCCTTGTAAACCCAAAGGAAGGTCAGCTATGAGACAGTTCCAACTTTGCAATAATGAGTTGACTTGTTGAGTTGATGTGTGTGTGTGTGTGTGTGTGTGTGTGTGTGTGTGTGTGTGTATGAGAGAGAGAGAGAGTAATTGACTTACTTTCCCAGATACCCATACCATATAGATGGTAAATTGCCCTGAGTATGGCCAATGGAGCAATTCTTTTCGGGGATTTCTGGGAGAAAACACATTTCAAATTAAAATGGATAGTTACAACTTATGATGCTCCATCTTTTCTGCCTATTTTGATTGAGAATCCATAAACTATCTTCTAATAAAAAGAGAGCAAGCATGAGGACAAAATCCGATGTATTAAGGATAGTAAAGTGTCAGAGTTCTTTGTGACAACACAGATATGAGACGAACCACTCAGAATTATTACCTTTATGAATTTATACTAATATCAGGTAGAAGCTTTGTTAATTGAAGTTGCAAGCATCACTGACACCTTTCTAGTTTCTAGTTAAGTGAATTCATATTCTCTTAGATCTTCTTCAACAGCCTAGGTTTTAATCTGATCAAACTCACAGAAGCACACACTTTGCAGAGTACTTTATATTTCCTAAATGGTCTGTTGTTTGGTAATGTGGCATCAGAATCGACTCACAGTTGTCTCTATAGTGAATTTACAGAGGCAGTAAATCACACAGGAAGAGACTGCACATCTTTTTCCTGAGGAGAAGCTGATGGATTTGAACCAAGTGCATTTGGGTTGGCAGTACAGTTCCTTAATACTAGGCCACCAGAGCTCCTTCTAACCTAGCATATAGCAAAAGTGTCTCTAAACAAAAACAGGCTGTGTGTCTCGAGTGGTTCCAATCCACTATGGAAGAAAGATGGGAAGTCACCTGCCATTTAGATGTATAGCTTCAGAAATCTAATTGAGGGTCTCTGCGAGTTGTACTCAACATGATGGCCAGTAAGTTTTGAGTATGAAGTCCCCAGGTACAGCATCACATTTGTTGCTTTTATCAGTCCTGTGACGTATGTACTATAACCCTCCCTGTTTCATCATTAAGGAAACTTACAGCAAGTACCCATTTTCCTAGTGACTCCAAGTCTAATACATTCGTACATTCAGTCTTGACTTATGTTGTCAATGTTTCTGCCCTGCAGCTTCATCAGGGGTCCCATTCCTTTGCTGTTCTGAGCTCTAGGAAGAAGTGGGTCTTCAGAATCTTAAGAAAACTGAGGGCCCACAAAACTCCTTAAATCAGGACTACCCTGGGCACAGTGCTGCTGCTGCTGCTGTCCCATGGAGTCCAGCAACCTTCAGTGGGGAGGAAGTTAAGAGCATGCCCCAGCCAGGACTCAGAGCACAAGGAATTAATAGGTGATCATGGAGCTGGATAAATGCAGACTGACAGCAGGTTTACCTTTCTTATAACCTGCGCCTTGGCTAACATTAGTTCTACAGCTAAACTCGGGGCTTGTTGACATGTTGTTCCCTTTCATTAATAAATAACTGCCTGAAACAATTACACTTCAGGAAACTAACCTTATTTTTCTCTTCCCCTCTGAAAGGTACTAAAAATTAAAAGCAAAGATGCTTAAATCAACTGGAGTGCTTCTGGACAGATGTTCCTAAGTGTAATCTGTCTAATAGGAAAGAGATTTTGGTGGCAGCGCTGGCCTCCGACAGTCAGCAGGGCAGCTTTGTGAGAAGCCTTGCAGCAGGATGAGGACAGAATGTGCCTTTACCAGCCTCAGTACAGCTTAGGATCCCACCACCCACTGCACCTCTCCTCTTGCATCTTCAGGAACTGAAGGCTCATTAATAAATTTTTTAAACTAATATTGTTGTTATTATATATGTATTGCCAAGTTGGAAGCAACTCATAGCTGACCCTCCAGTGAGTTTTGTTTGGGTTTTTTTAACAATATACTAGGTATATTTACACTTGAAAGCACATTTCTCAAAATATAAATGAGAAGAGGCAGTTCCAGGGACTGTAAGTTTTCAAGATCCAGATTTTTTTCCCTAGTTCTCTGTTCTCAAAGAGTAATGTGTCTATCCAGCAAAGTCAGCACGAAGACCATGAAGCTGTTCTTACTGAAAATGAAGTCAATAAATGCTTTGTTTTCTGGACCATAACACACATAGGACAAACCACTTCTCTGGCTGACCCAGCAAGTTTCCAGAAGCAGTAAATTGCACAGAGGAGATTCTCCATCTTTCTCTCTCAGAATAGCTGGTGGATTCGAAGCATGGGCGTTCGAATACTGCTGTTAGCTGCTCTCAATTCATGGAGATGTCATGTACAATGAAACAAAGTACAGCCTGGTTCTGAGTTGTTGCTATGATAGCACCTTTAACAGATTCTGCAATTTGTGAGTTTTTCATTCACTGATTTTAGAAGCACAGGCCTACCCCATTAGTACTTTGCAATATTGTGATCCATAGATGGACAGTGTTGGGTGGAGCTTTCCGATAAAAACAATCTTGGAAGCAGGATTGTCCTCCATTTCCAAAATGGCTTGCCTCCAGCAACTCTATGAACAGTGCTCAGGCCTTTCGTTCATAGGGTTGCTATGAATCATCTACGACTTGATGGCACCTAACAATAGAGAGAGCTACATTGGCCTAGTGGACAGAAGGTTATGCTACCAAGCCCAAGGTGAGTTATTTTAATCTGTAGCACTCAGGCCTGATTCAACAACAACAATAGTCAAAGTGTTAGTTGGCCTACGGTCATCTCCCCTGGAGGAGAAGCTGCTGCCCAGTGCATTCAAGTGATTGGTCCAGGGATTCAATCTTCACACACTATTGGACTGAGAAACTCAGATCCTCACTGGCCATTGGCTAGAGTCCTCTCTCTACTCTGTCACATGATTTTTTCCACCTAGGACAGCGCTAGTAAACCTGTAGCAGCAGGCTTCTATCACAATGAGCCAGAAGTGACATCCCATTCTTTTTCTGTTCATCGGAAGCGAATCTAGCCCACACTCTAGGGAAGGCGATTTTATAAGGACATGGATACCAACATGCAGCAAACACTGAGAAATCAGCAGCTACTACTCACATGTTCTGATTGTCAGTGTCTTCATTTATAAGTAAGTATTATAACAACCTCAGAATTGGAGAAAGTCTAGATAAAATGAAACAGTATATAAATGAGATAAATGCATAGGTTGATTATATGTTACTTTATGTCTGTAATATTATATATATGCACTATTGTGTGCTAGCAATATATGTTGTAGTTGTTGCTCTGTGCTGTCAAATTTCCTGCAACCCATAGTGACCCTATGTACAGCAGCTCTGAACCCTGCCCTGTCCAGAGCCAGTCTCACTAATTCTGACACACCAATCCCTATTGCCCTAGTTACTTGTATTAATCCATCTTATCCAGGGTCTTCCTCTCTTGTGCTGTATCTCCACTTCCAAGAACGATGTCCTTCTCCAAGGACCAGTCTCTCCTGGCCATGTGACCAAAGTATGTAAGCAGGAGCTTCAAAATCCTAACCTCTAAGGAGACTCATTTGTTTTCTTGGCAGTCCATGGCATGTTCAAGACTCTTCTCCAGCACCACAATTCAAAGGCATCGATTCTCCTTCTGTCATCCTTAATTATTGTCCAACACTGTGATGCATAACAAGTAATTGTGAAACCATGGATTGGATTAGGCAAACTTTACTCTCTAGACTGACAAATAGTTGAAAGCAACTATGGAGATGTCTCTGACAGCAGATTTTCCCAATGCAATTCATCTTTTGATGTTCTGACTGCTGGTGCCAAGAGTGTTGACTGTGGAGCCAAGCAAGCTGAAATTGTTAACAACCTCAATCTCTTCTCCATCTATCTTGGTGCTACCAATTGACCCAGTGGTGAGAATCTTTGTCTTCTGGATGTTAAACTTTAATCCATATTAAAGACTATAGTCCATGACCTTCTGCAGCAAATGCTTCAGGTCTTTCTCCATTTTGGCAAGCAAGGTTGTGTCATCTGCGTAGCATAGGTTGTTGATAAGTCTTTCTCTAACCCTAATACCACATTCCTCCTTATAAATTCCTCCTTCCTGAATGATCTGTTCTACATACAGATTGAAAATGTATGGAGACAGGACGCATCCCTGATGCACACTCCTTTCCTTATTTTGAACCGTGCAGTATTTCTGTGCTCTGTTCTGAGGATTGCTTCCTGGTCTAAGTGTAGTTTTAGCATGAGCACAATCAATTGTTCTGATATTACCATTCTTCTCAAGGTTAGCCATACTTTATTATGATCCACACAGTCAAATGCCTTTGCATAGTCAATGAAACACAGATAGACTTATGTATGTATATGACACACTATTGTGTGCCATTGAGTGAGAATTGACTCATAGATGACCCTTGAGAGGGCTTTAGAGGTTGTAAGTTATATGAAAGGAGACTGTTTATCATTCTCCTATGGATCAGCTAGCAGATTTGAAACAAGTACCTTTGAATTGACAGCACAGCTCCTTTCCACCAGGCTACCAGAGCTCAATAACTATATCTATATTGATATCATCTATATCTGTCTCTATCGTTATCTAGATGGGCATATGTCAGTAGGGGCCAGTCCTTAGATAAGGACATTATGTTTGGAAGGGTAGAGAGTCAGTGCAGGAAAGGAAGACCATAGATGAGGTGGACTGACACAATGACGACTGTGGCAATGCAGTCACGTGTGTTGCAGATGGTGAAGTAGGCTCAAGATATGTCAAGATACTCAGGGTCTCTGTCTAAAGAGGAGAAAATAGTATATGGAGGCACAGGGCCATGAATGTCTCTCTTAAAAGGCCAGAGAGAATAAGAATAGCAAAGCTTCTCACTGTCCCAGAGCAGAAAGCAGATAAAGACCCCAAAGCCAAGCCCCATGGTACCTCTAGAACCACATCAACAAGCAAGAAGTTCATTTATTCATTGTTGACCCGCAGGTTCACAGTTGTACTGAGAATGGGGTTTATTAGGGAAGTATATTATAAAGTGAGGGAGGCAAAGAATATCATCCAGTCCAAGTTCAAGTTTTAGCCCAAGTTCCAAGGCACAAGTCTTCAATTCATCTAGGCTCTGGTTTCAGTTCAGTAGTCAAATCCAAATCATCCAGCAAGGTTTATCTCAGAGCAATTATAAGGCAGCTGCTTCTTCAAGCATCAAGCAAGAACAGCAAAAACCTTTAATTATGGCCTTTATCTCAGGGCTCCTCTGCTTACACTATGCCACAGTTTCTCCACAGCAATGCTACAGTCTCTCCACCACCGGTGTCATGCTATCATCAGTATCTTGCTCCAGTCTCCCTCAAGTCTTGCTGCTCAGTGTGGGAAGCACTCTTTCTCTTATTCTAGTCCCGCAGCTGTTGAGGATATGCAAGACCATGCTGATTTGCAAGACCATGAGTCTACAGTTAAGGCAGCACACCAGATGTTGGCTAAAATACTTACTTTTAGGCCAAGATCACAGTAGCTATGCATCATAGTTGATTCAATGGCATGCAACCACAACAAAAACAATAGCAACAGCAGCAACTACACACACACACACACACACACACACATATTGCTTTGAATCCACCAGTTACTCTGAGGAAGAAAGAAAGGCAGTCTCCTTCCATTTAATTTATATCTTCAGAAACCTGCTAGAAGGTAATTTATGCTTGGGTTCCAATCCAAAGGCATTGAGAGAGATATATATTGTAATATTATATATGTAAAGTTTTGCTTGTAAAAAGTGAAAAAGACTTGAAGCACTTTCATTATGGATTATATTTTAACATCAACAAAACAAAAGTCTAACACAACTGAACCAATATCATGATTAATAGAAATAAAGAAAAGACTGAAATTTTGATGGATTTTATTTTACTTGGATCCACAATCAACATCTATGCAACCCTAAGTCCTGAAATCAAAACAACATATTACATTGGGCAAATCTGCTGTCAAAGACCTCTTCAAAGTTCTAAAGAGCAAGGATGCCAGTTTTAAAGTCTTAAGATGTCCCTGATCCAAATCATAGTCTTTTCAGTTGCTTCATAAGCATGTTAAAGTTGAACAGTGAATAAGGAAGTTCAAAGAAGAATTGAGGCCTTGATTTGTGGTGTTGACTAAGAGTACTGAACTTTCCGCCAAAAGAGCAAGCCAATCTGTCTTAGAAGAGCTACAGTTAGGTTACTCCTCAGAAGCAAAGACCTTGAAACTTTGCCTACCATACCCTGGGCATATTGTCAGGAAAGATCCATCCTTGAGAAAGGATATGATGCTTGGAAAAGTAGAGGGTTAGTAAAAGAGAAAAAAGTCCCTCAATGAGATGGTTTGACAGGTGGCTACAACAATGGGTTTAGGCATAGTGAAGATTGTGAGGATGATACAAGATTGGCCATGGTTTTTATGTGCTGGATATAGGATCTCTGCAAGTCAGACTCTATTGAACTGCACCTAATTACAACAATATATAGAATGTTGTTGTTGTTGTTGTTGTTAGATGCCATTGAGTCTACTATACCTCAGAGTTACCCTATGAACAACAGATCTGGATCTTGTCCTGCACACATACACTCGTATATACATAGAGCCCTAATGGTGTAGCTCATAATGCATCAGGCTATTAACCATAAAGTTGACAGGTCAAATCCACCAGTTGTTTCAAGCAAGAAAGATAAGCAATCTCCTCCTGTAAAGATGTATATCCTTGAAGACTAAAGGGGAGTCATGATGAGTTGGAATTGATTCTTTGAACATGTATGTATGTATGTGCATATATATACATATATATGTATATGTATATAGATGTGTGTGTGTGTGTTGTTGTTTTGTTGTTGTTATGTGCAGTCAAGTCACTTGTGACTCATAGCGACCCTATGTATAAGAGCCCTAAACACTGCTCTATCCTGTGCCAACCTCACCATCTCTGACACACTCATTCCCACCACCCCAATCAGAATCGATCAATCTCATCAAAGGTCTTCCTCTCCTGCGCCGTTCCTCCACTCTCCCAAACATGATGTCCCTCTCCAAGGACCAGTCCCTCCTTGCATCATGCCCAAAATATGTCAGATGAAGCTTCAGAATCCTTGACTCCAAGGAGCATTCCGGCTTCACCTTCTCTAGGTCAAACCTGTTCGTTCTCCTAGCAGTCCATGGTATATTCAACACTCTTCTCCAGCACCACAGCTTAAAGGCATCAATTCTCTTTCCATCATCCCTAGTCACTGTCCAACTCTCTGATACATAACACGTAATTGCGAAGACTATAGCCTGGATCAGGTGCACCTTAGTCTCCAGCCTGATGTTGTTGCTCTTCAATACTCTTGAGAAGTCCCTTACAGCTGACTTTCCCAATGCAATTTGTCTCCTGATTTCCTGGCTGCTGTTACCAAGGCACATACAATACTTGGTAGAGCTCCTTGGCTCATAGTAGATGACTTCCTGAAGATCATTTTTATCTTACCTGTCCATGTGGCACAAGGACACACATGCAGATTTGGGTATCTTTATTTGTTGTTCTCTACCATCAAGTCAGAACTGACTCATGGCTGACCCTCTAGCATCTTTTCAAAGGCAGTTAATTGCATGGAAGGAGATTGCTCATCTTTCTCCCATGGAGCAGCAAGAGGATTCAAACTGTGAGCCTTTGAGATTGCAGGACAGCTTCTTGCTACTAGGCCACCGGAGCTCCCTATATCTCTATGTATATCTGTGTGTTATACCTGTTGAGCCCTGGTGATGTGAGTGGTTAACTGCTTGATGTTAAGAAAAAAAGCTGGCAGTTCAAATTCGCTCAGAAACAAATCAGTCTGTGTAAGGATTACAATCTAGGAAACCTTATGGATTCTACTCTGTCACTTGGGTCACTATGAATCAGAATTGACTTGACAACAACTGACACCTATAAGCCAGTTGTCATCAAGTTAATTCTGCCTGTCGATCCCGGTTATATCAGAGTAGAAGTGTACTCCAGATGCTTTTCAGTGGTTGGTTGTTTTAGAAGATCAGCAGATCTTTCTTCTGAGGCATCTTGGTAGACTCAAACCTCCAGACTTTCAGGAAGGACAAACACCTTAACTATTTGCCCCACCCAGCAACTCTACCTATATACTTTGTTATGACTCTGCCTGTGACACTATCTCCCAGGTCCTGTTGGCATGTCTGGCTGCTAACTAAAAGGTCAGCAATCCAAATCCACCAGCCACACCAAGACGAGAACATCATCAGTCTCCCCTTGTAAAGATTTACAGCTTCAAAAACTCAATGGAGGGTCCCTGTGGCTTAAACTCAAGTTAATGGCAGTGGGTATGTCTCTACATATTGAAATCCTGCACTAGGAGCAAACTGCCTTATCTTCTAACCCAGGACGTGGCCTCCCTATCACAGCCCACTGCTCCTATCCTTACCAGTGGTTTCAGACAGCCCAAGAGAATTCTCAGAGAGGTTTCAAACATACAACTGTCACTTCTTTCCCTAAGGTCAGCGGACCGTGGAGTCAGGGCTGAGGGTTGATCGCTTCTGCTTTCCCTTCTCTAACTCTCACTAGTTGATTACAGCCTGACCTTTTGGGCTTCCACAGCTAGTGTGGATGTCCAGCCAGAGAGACCATTATATTTTTAAAGGATGTTAAACTGTCCAATGATATTTTAGCTTTTTTTTTTATATTTGATAGCATTTTAGCTTCTTTTTTATATTTGATAGCAAATCATCAATCACTTTTGTAAACTTCCAAGTGGAAAAAAAAAGATGGAGAATTATGTGAAATTATAGTGAAACGAAGCAGTTAATTTTCCCCTCTCAGCTGAAGTGACATGAGGTGAGATGATGGTCAATTATATTTTTTCACTCACTGATGAATCGGCAGCACCATTGAGGCTGTCAGCACCTGACTCATGACGAGCAGAGAGGGGCGTCAACGAGACAAGAGAGTTGGGAACATGAATCAGCTTTGCAGATGGTGCTGGGGCCTATCCAAGCAGACCCTTCACTCCCTGGCCAGGAATATTGGTAGGAACCCCTGCCATGTCCTGGGATACCCCTTTTTCTTTTGACTACTGCCCTTATGATACAGTCCTCCTCCACCCCCTTATTATGCTCAAAAACTAGCTGCTCCCGTCCCCTAGCAACGCCACACTCCTCTCCACCAACATGTCCAAACTGGCCTCATTATTCTCTTCTCACATTCTTTATCTGAGCTAATGGTACCATCATTCACCCAAATTATTTAACCAGAAACCTCATCGCTGTCCCAAAAACCTTCCCTTTCCCCATTTTCCCCAACAGTTAATCAGCCTTTGAGTCTGTTCTACTGTCTAACCCAATTATCTGTCAAACTTGCCCCTCTTCACCCACCATCCCCTCTGTGGTAGCCTTGCTCCAGGCCTGTCTCACTTCTGTCTGGGCTATTGGAAAAAGCTCTTCCTTTGTTTCTATAGCTTAGTGCTTACACATATAGGCACATGAAAACACTCACACACACACACATGCACACACTCACACTCCTCCATGTTTGATTTTTATGGTCACATCTCTTTCCTACTCAAATTCCAGGTGAGCCCTCTTGCTTTAGAATAAAGTTAAAACACACCTCACCAGGTAAATTATTTCCCATAATCCCTCCACACACCACCTCATGATGTCAGGCACAGAGGTTTGTCATTTTCCTCACCGGGCATGCTCTTTCTGGTTCCCCTGCTTTGTTCCTGTTTCTTCCTCTATCAGAATTCATTTTCCCTTCTGTTCTAACTGGTCACCCCCTACTGTTCTTACGGCTCAGATCAAAAGTCATTTCCTCGGTGAGATCTTTCTGGACTCTCCTGTAGAACTTAGTCAATCTTTTCCCTGTTCTCTCCCAGAATCATGAACATTTCTCCACTGTATTCTGATTTTTAAAAAAATATTAGTAATACCCCTCACTGCTTTACAAGGTCCTCGGGTAAAGCCCAGGGCTTATTTCCCAGCAGCTAGCACGGGGCCACATTGTTTGTTGAACTAATAAATGACCACAGGCTTTAGAGCAAGACATAAAAACAAACCCAAGTTAAAACATTAAACATAGCTTTCTTGCCTATTAGTTCTGTAATTCCAGCAAGATTTATGTGTCTTTGAACTTCATTTCTTTTCTATAAAAATGTGAGTTACTCCTACAGCCCTACAAAAATAATCAAAAGACAAGAAATAAGATTTTGAGAATGCTTAACTATGGAGGAGGGGGTGAGGAAAAGAGAAGTTTCAGGCATTAAGTTGAGCTTGCTAATAAATAGCTTGAGTAGATGAAGTTGCCATAAGTGGAGAGAGGGGATGTGAAAAGAGGAATGATGTTGTATAAAAGACAACACAATGTATGTTTTCAGTATTCATTTATCTTGTACATGCATCACCTAAGCTGTGGCATTCTCTTTTGGATATTCTCTAAGGCTGGGGACCAAGCTATCTGTTGAGCCACTGCAATGGCCTTTCAATTGGCTTCTTCCTCCATATACCTGTCTCACGCCATCCTGCCCCACCCCAATCTAATCATCACTGAATCTTCTATTCTCAAGCCTCAATCTGATCATACTCTTTCTCTGCTGGACTGATTATAGCAACTTTGACAGCAACTATAGTGACTGTTGGTTGCAAGATAAAAATCTCAACTTCTTCAGACACACGGCAAAACCAGTAATTTTTTTTTTTTTTTTTTGTTAAGGGCCATATACTAATTCCATTTTAGGCTTTGCTGTTCACATGCAAGCCTTTATTGCATGATATTCTACATCTGTTTTTCCCCTAAAGATCTTTTAAATATAGGGGAATCACTTGAAATTGAACAAATGAAGAACAGAAAGACATTGGAAGCAGGATCCAGGGCAGGATTTTCAACAAGCTCATTCTAGTTCAGCCCTCTGCTAAGAATTTTCCTTTCTACCCCAGCATACCAGAATCAGAATTTACATTTTAACATGATCCTTAGATGAGGCTTATAGATCCCCTGTGATTCTACTTATGAATATTAAAATGCAGATTTTGATTCAGTATATCTGGGGTGGAAACGCAAATTCTCAACAGAAGATTAAAGCAGACTGAACCTACAAGAAGTCCTATTAAGAGTCTTTAAATGTTCACTTGTCTTGTTTCAGTTGCTGCCTCTTTTAGGGATTTTTGTTGGTTTGGGTTTTGTTTTTGTTTTGTGATGTGTTGGGGGTTTTTCTTTTAAGCATCTGGATAATTGCCAAAGCATGTGATTACCAGTGAAAAACAGTTGGATATCCGTGACAGCTCTAAGGCAAACACACGGAGGGATCTAAGCTCCTTCCTAAGTGGCTCTGGACTTGCCTGTCTGGCACCACATCATGTGTACATGCAAACACAGCTGGACAGGCAGGTAGGGAATGCGCACCAAAGCAGACCAGCCTGTACCAACATGGTACATGGCACCAAGGGATCCTGCTCTTGGCAAGAGGAGCGGAATTCAAACTGTTCTCCTCACAGGAAGTAGGCTGTAATTAGGCAGTAGCTCATCTGGCCCCCCTCTCCCATTTTTTAGCGCTGTCACAGTGTGTGCTGCTGTTCCCAGGATGAGAGCCGCTACTTGTGGATCACTCTGAGGGAAGGTGGGAAGTGCCAGTTAGAAGAGAAGGGCCTCCAGATAGAAGAGTTGCAACAGACTGGAATGGCCCTGTAAGCCAGACAAAGATGTTCACAGACTTCTAGATAGTAGAGAAAGGAGCTAAGGAGTTAGACTTCAGGGCTCAGGAACAAGAGGGGAAACAGGAAGTCTCAACAATCTTAAGAGCAGAGAGAACCCAGATGTAGCTTGGAGTACAACCGGAACTGTAAAACAAAGCAGACTAGAATGGATTCCAGGAGGCTTTCCTGAGTACATGTTTTCAAAGATGCTAGTATTAATGAGCCTGGAAGCAGGAGCGGCTTCCACTTCCGAAATGGCTTGCCTCCGGAAACTCTATGAACGAACAGTGCTCAGGCTGTTCGTTCATAGGGTTGCTATGAGTAGTCTACGACTCGACGGCATTAAACAACAACAACAGTATTAATGAGATCAAGTCTTCTACTGTTAACTGGAAAATCAGCAGTTCAAGGCTACTAGCGACTCCTCAGGAGAATAACGAGGCAGTCAGTCTGTTTCCTAAAGAATCACAGCCTTAAAAATCCTAAAGAAACTTCTGCTCTGTTCTACAAAGGGGCTGTGCATTGGAACCAACTAGAGAGAGTGGCTAAAACTTATACAACTGCCATTCTTCTCACATCAGTCAAGGCCTGCCTGAAGAGTGATGATTCAGATGCCTGAACAGGAGAAACGACACCCATGAGGGCAGGCCCCATTCTGTGCAAATATTACAATGAGTAATGCCTGTCACTCCCATCCAGATCCATCATCCACAGCCATCAGCAGAACAATTGGCATAAGAGACATTAGATTCCTTCTGCATTATTACAGCTTGGAATAATGCAGCTAGGATATCTTATCTCTGACATATTTTCCAGTCACATCTTGCCCATTAACTCCTAGATAAACATAAAAATGCAGAGCTGCTGCTGTGTGTCTGAGTTAATGCTGACTTACGGTGACCCCACAGGACACAGGAGAACTGCCCAGAGGGTTCCCAAGGCTGTAATATTTACAGAGGCAGATTGCTACATCTTTCTCCCATAGATTGATAGTTTCTAAGCACCAACCTTTTCAGCTAACAACTAAGTACTTAAGCGCTGTGCCACCAAGGTTCTTTACCAGAGGGCTAGAAGATACCATCCTCTAGTCCAACCCTCTTGTTACAGATAAAATTGAGTTTCCAGAAAAGCTAATTTAAATGTTTGCTCAGCAGAGCATGACCAGTATGTGAAAGAGCCAAAACTGGAATCCATTCGAACACTTGTAGTAGCTTCTCTTCATTTCGCCAAAGAGCCAACCACAAGTCAATGGGGACTGAAATGTTACTTTTTGGGGTAAATTATCTATGTTTGGAAAAATCTTCACCAGAAACATTTTGTCATTATAAACCTAAGATTGCCTGGAAGTTAGAAATCAACCCAGATGTTGATTCCTGAAATAGAACCTTCAAGTGTCCTGTTTAATATTATAGTTTTAAAATGATTTATTCTAATAATTTCCTTACAAAATTAGTTGGAAAATTTTTCTTTTCTACTCAGGCCTGGTTTTAATTGTTTGAGGTCAAACATTCTTCTAATTGGTATAGGACTGGTCTGTCCATTTGCTGTACAGAGGTAACTCATGGTTTCTGTGAAGCTGAACACTGTGACAGTGATGTCAAATGCGAGAATGGTTACCCATGGTGGACAGTGTTTGGTGGAGTTTCCCGAGTAAAACAAGCTTGGAAGCAGGACTTGCCTCCAGAAACCCTATGAACTTGGAAAAACGTTGAAACTTATACAAGTGTTCAGGTCTTTTGTTCTTAGGGTGGCCGTGAGTCAGTCATCTACGATTCGATGACCTAAACAGCAACAACAACAACAAATCTAATTTTAGGGCACTCTGATAGCTTAATGGTAAGGGGGTTACACTATCAATTCAAAGGTTCAAATCCACCAGCTGCTCCTCTGGAGAAAGATGGGAAAATTCCACCTGGCCCACTATCTCTGAAAACCCACTAAAGGATCAGTTCCAACTTGAGAGTATGCAACAACAAAATCTAAATTTCAGAAGAATTGTGCCTGAAAATTTTTCTTTCTAAAATCAGACCAATTTGTCTATTTTTGTTTTGTTTTGGTTGGTTGTTTTCGGGTTGTTGTTGTTGTTTTTATTAATTTTAATGAACATTTACAAAGATTTTGGATTTCCATTCATTCATTGTTGCACTTTTCTCCCTGCCCACACCTCCCCCCAAGTTTGTTCTTCTCTTTGAAAAATAAAAGAAAAATTCCTTCATTGGTATACAATCCCTGTGCCCCCAAACTTCTACCCCCACACCCCAAGTACACTCTACTAGGCAATCTTCGTTCTGGACTCTTGTGATTTTTTAAAAAATAATTTGCTCACTAGAGACTAAATGTGGAGACTGGAAGAATGAAAATATTTCACTTTCGTTTGGGGTAAAGGATAGATTTTTACCAGATCTAATGTCAGTATGTATACTAAGGTGTGCCTGATCCAGGCCATAGTCTTTGTAATCACTTCCTATGCAGCAGAAAGCTAGACAATGACTAGGGATGATAGAAGAAGAATTGATGCCTTTGAGCTGTGGTGTTAGAGTATTGAATATACCATGGACTGTTAAGAAAATGAACAGGTTCGTCCTAGAGAGGGTTAGACCAGGCTGTTCCTTGGAGGCAAGGATTCTGAAGCTTCGTCTGACAAACTTTGGACATGTTGCAAGGAGGGACCAGTCCTTGGAGAGAGACATCATGTTTGGGAGGATAGAAGGAGAGCCCAGGAGAGGAAAACCCTCAATGAGATGGATTCATTCAGTGACTGGGGTTGTGGTGGTAGGTGTATTAGAGACAATAAGATTGGCATAGGATAGAGCAGGGTTTAGGCTATTTTACATAAGGTCACTATGAGTTACAGGTGACTTGAAAGCACATAACAACAACTCAACATAATCTAGATTATACTGTCTATGTCAACACATAACTGTAACACAGAATAAGACAGACTTTGGCTGGTGCATTGTAGACTATTATAATTGACATTTGAGATTATTCAGGCTAACAGAACCTGGAGGGTAATTTGAAATTTGTGGTAAAAGTAATGAATATTCTCACCACCAGTAATTCTGGTGTTAGGTTAATCTTAGCAGGAAAAGGAGATGTAGACAGATGGCTACAAGAAGACAAAATGCCTACCTTCCCACGTTGAGGGGATAGAATCAGGAGACCTGGAATTTAGAGAGAAGAGGGAGCCATGCCACTGCCACATGGAAGCAGATCAACAGAGAGGCAGGGATCCAGCCCAGTAACAGAAGCTGGGCTCATGCCATTAGATTCTAAGGAAAGCCAAAGCTCTACAGAGGCAATGAATGTCTGCTCTATTCAAGACTTTAGTAAAGTCTTGTTTAAAGTCACTGCCTGCTCACTTCTTGGTTTAGGGTAATTACTGTTGCTGTTATTGGCAGGTGCTATTGAATCAAGTACAACTCATAGCAACCTCTGAGCAGTAGATCTGGACCCTACCCTCTCTTGTGTCATCCTCATTATCTCTGGTACACTTGTGCTCATTGCTGCAATCATCTTGTCAATCCATCTCATTGATGGTTTTCCTCTCTTCCGCTGACACGCATGATGTTCCTCTCCAAGGAATAGCTTCTCCTAGCAACATTCCCAAACTATGTGAGATGAAGCTTTGTCATCTTTGCCATCAAGGAGCATTCTGGCTGCACTTTCTCCAACATATACCTGTTTGTTCTTTTGGTAGTCCATGAAATATTCAGCACTCTTCTAATACCACAGCTCAAAGGCATCAATTCTTCTTCTGACATCCTTATTCATTGTCCAGCTCTCAGTTGCATAGCAAGTGGTGGACATGACCATTGCCTGAATCAGGCATATCTTAGTCTTCAAACTGACATCATTGCTCCTTGGTAATTTGGAGAGGTTCCTGACTATAGACTTGCCCAGTACAATATGTCTCCTGATCTCTTGAATGCTAGTGCCAAGAGATGCAAGTGTGGATGAAATTGTAGATTCAAATAAGATTAAATCATTGACAATTTCAATTTTTTTCTCCATCTAATGTGATGTTGCCCATTGATCCAGTGATCAGGATTTTTTGTCTTCTTGGTGTTGGGAGGTATTCCATAATAGTTAATCCCTGTGTTTATCTTCCATAAATCACTAACTATGTGTCCTGAAGCCCAAGTGTCATGTGGCATAATATATTTGACTGACAACAAAAAGGTGATGTTCAAATCCATCAGAAAGAGGATAGGCAATCTCAGTCAATTAAGATGCACAGTCTCTGAGACCCAGTGGAGGGTTTCTATAAATTGGAATCAAGTTTAGTTTGGAAGTTAAACCCCATGTTTAAGAAGAAGGATGCAAGGGAAGAATGGATGTCCCTCTCCCTGAAGCCAGCTTTGAGTTTGTCAATAGCAGCATCCATTCACAAGGTGAAGGCTGCAATGACCTCAGCAGGTGCTTCAATGACAAGGATAATAAGAGGGCAGAAAGATGAGAGGACCAAGGGGACTAGAGAAGAGGTTGGTATTTTTCCCAGAAAAGAAATAATGAGGGTGGAGACTCTGAAAATATGCTTAAGCAATAAAATGATTCTGATTGCAAGCATTTTAGATTTTCTTTTAAGCAAAGATGAAATGTTCCTTGACAGAAGAGTTGGACAGTTCATGGAAGAGAAGAAAGAATTACAACATGAAAACCAAAGAATGAAAGTTCAACTCTAGGGTAGAAGCAGAGGGATAAGGATGTGTGGGGGCCAGGAGGGGGCATTAATCATGCGGTTGTACAATTTGATGGGGGGGGTGAGGGAAATTAGAAGAACTGATTTGAAAAACAATGTATTTTAATTCTGTAAATAAACTAGTATAATAAAAACAATCAACTCTCAGCCACAGAAGCTATTAGAACCTCTACACAAAGAATAAAAACTACTGTGGCTTGGCTCATAGTGAGGGTTCTTGGGTTCATGGGAATCCCAGAATACTTCACTGTGCTCACGTGAAACCTCTATCTAGACCACAGAAGGCCTTTTCTGAACAGGGCAAGGTGACACCACATAGTTTAAAATTTAAAAAAAGTGTATCCCAGGGTTGTATCCTCTCTCCATACCTGTTTAATCTCTAGGTTGAACAAATTATTCCATAAATTGAACTTCATGAAGAAGAATGCAGCCTCAGAACAGGAAGAAGACTCATCAACAACTTGTGTTAATGCAGATTATATAACCTTGCTTGTTGAATGTGAGGAGGTCTTGAAGTTGTACTGCAGAAGATCAAAGACTGCAGCCTTCAGTATGCACTACATCTCAATGTCAAGAAAACAAAATTCCTCACTACTTTTTTTATTATTATTTTTGTGTGCGTGTACCGTCAAATCAGATCTGACTGGTACAGGAGGAGATTGTCCCTCCTTCCCCGGCAGAGCATCTGGTGGATTCGAACCGTGCGCCTCTGGGATTGTAGTTGCAGTTCCTTGCCACTAGGCCACCAGAGCTCCCTTAAAATTCCTCACTATTGGATCAATAGGCAACATCATGATAGATAGAGAAAAGATAGAAATTGTCAATGATTTTATCTTACTTGGATCCACAACCAGCAACCTTGACAGCAGTAAAATCAGAAAAAGTATTGTATTGGAAAAGTCTCCAGTCAGGGACCTCTGCAAAGTGCTGAAGAGCAAAGATGTTAAGTTTAAAGACTAGGGTATGCCTGATCCAAACCATGGTCTTTTTGATTACTTGCTATGCATCTGCGAGTCGGATGCTGAATAAAGATGACAGAAGAAAACTGCACGCCTTTGAGCTGTGGTGCTGAAAAAGAGCACAAAATATTGAATGAACTGCCAAAAGAAAGAACAAATATGTCTTAGAAAGAGTACAGCCAGCATGTTCCTTAGAGGAAAGGATGGTGAAACTTAGTATTACATACTTTGGGCATGTTGCTAGTAGGGCCAGTCCTTGCAGAAGGACAATAAGCCCAGAAAAGTGAAGGATCAGAGAAGGAGAAAACCCAACACGATGTTTTTGAATTGTGGTGACACTGTGACTTCCGCAATGGGCTCTAGTGTGGCAGAGATGATGAGAATGGCACAGGATAGAGCAGGTTTCAGATCTGCTGTTCATTGGGTTGCTATGAGCCCACCTTGACTCAGTGACACCTAACCAACCACAGCAATAGCATGACTTGACTCTGATTTACACTCTGTTTCTTTCTCTTTTAGAAATCCAATTCCAGGAAGATTTTGTTAGAATGGCTTAATAAAGTTCTGGTTTAGGCTGATTGGAACCTACTCCAGCTTGTGATAGGAGGGAAGGTAATTCACACTCTTATGTGTTTCTAGTCCATGAAAAAATAACTGTTCATTCACATTACCTCTGTCTTCACACCTTCTTGTGGCCTGGCCCCTTTTAGACCCAAGAGGACAGGGTTTGCTGTCTAGTGTTCAATAGAAAATTATGACAAATTGAGACATGTTCAACATATATTTCTTTTCTGAAAGTTCTAAGTCTATTTTTCACATCATCTCAAGCTTCCTTGAGTTCAGACATGGTTTGGCTGACTTTTCTGCTTGGGATCACAAGGCTGTAATCAAGGTGTTAGGAAGACTGGGTTCTCATCTTGGAACTCATCTGGGGAGGAATCCACTTACAAGCTGATTCAGATTGGTGGCAGAATTCATTCCCTTGTGTCTGAGACACTGAAAATGCGGGCTTTTTGCTGAAGTTCCTGGTCTGACGATGTCTTCCAAACAGTGGTTTATTCTGGTAAGCCTGCAAGGAAAATCTCTCCCCCTTGCACGGCCAATCTTTTTTTTTTAAGGTTTTTCCTTTGTTTCATTGGTTTGTTTTTGAAACCTTATTAAATGAGGCTCACCCAGGATAATTTCCATTTTTATGAACTCAGAATCAGTGGATTTGTAGGCTTAATTACAGCTGTAAAAATCCTTTGTTTTTGCCATATTATATTAACTGACACACATCATAGGTTCCATCCATACTCTGCTGGAGCAGGTCATATAGGGTGTGAGGTGTGATGAGACAAGAATCATGAGGACCATGTTTGTGCAAACCTGCCAGAAGGGCTCATGCTCAATGAGACGGATAACCACTAGGCTTCAGTTCATCTTGGCTTGTGTGTTGTCATTTTTCCTCGCTCCTTCCCACTTTTCCTCTTCCCTCAACCTCAGACCACAGACACTATTA
Organism: Elephantulus edwardii; assembly: GCF_000299155.1. Taxonomy (NCBI): domain Eukaryota; kingdom Metazoa; phylum Chordata; class Mammalia; order Macroscelidea; family Macroscelididae; genus Elephantulus; species Elephantulus edwardii. Next base: position 8,399,315 of record NW_006399843.1, on the reverse strand, counting down.
TCTCCTCCAAGGAGTAAGTTTCTCAGGGCTGCTACTGTTAGAGGTCATCAAGTCAACCACGATTCATAAAGAAACATGAAAAACAAATGGGAATTTTTCCCTATCCTTTGCTACGCTCACAGTCTCTGATATGCTGTAGCCCATCATTAACAGTCACTATGTCAGTCTATCTTATTGAGGTCGTCCCCTCTTTCTCCAATCATTCACCTTTCGCAGCATGATGTCTTTTAACGAGGACTGGCTCTTCTAGATAACACATCCGAAGTATATGAGATAGAGCTTTACCATCCTTGCCTCTAAGGAGCACACAAGATAAATTTGTTCTTTTAATAGTCCATGTGGTTTTCAGTACTCTTCTCCAACACCACAATTCAAAGACAATGATTCTTTAATCATCTTTATTAGTGTTCAACTTTCAGATGCGTAGTAAGCAACTGAAGAGATTGTGGTCTGCAGCAGGCACACCTCAGTCCTTAAATGGGCATCATTGCTCTTTAGCACTTTAAAGATGTTGTACACAATGTCAGTCTTTTATGTATTTATCATATTATTGCCTATTGGTTCAGTGGTGAGGATTTTTGTTTTCTTGGTGTTGAGTTATAATCCATATTGAAGACTGTAACCTTTGATCTTCTGCATCAAGTGTTTTAAATCCTCATCACTTTCTGCAAGCAAGGTGGTGTCATTTGCATAATGTCTGTTGTTATGAGTACTTCTTCTGACCCTGACGTCACATATTCTTTTCACATAGTCCAATTTCTCAAATTATTTTCTTAGCATACAGATTGAACAGTTACGGAGAAAGGATACAACCCTGGCTTACAGCTTTCCTGATTTTAAACCACTCAGTGTTCCCTTGTTCTATTCAGACAACTGCTTCTATTGCTTCTCGGCCTTTTGGCTAAGATCAAGTGCAGACAACTGCTTCTTGTTCAAGCAGTTAGTTGTAATTCAATATCTTTATGATCAAGTGGAGCATTTAAATTCAGTAAGGGGAAAAAAATAACGTCCAAGTGGACGCCAGATCCAAATTTTCTCGTTCTATACAAGTTTGCCATCCAGTAAAATAAGAACTTTGATTGCTATCTTAGTCCAAAGCCTGTCTTCCTATCACTCCAGAACTCAGACTGGGACAACTCTCACTAATTAGGCCACTCAAACCCCGCTCCATGTCCTGGAGGCTGATGCTAAAGGAACGAAAAACAGCCCCAGCTGAGCGGCCAGCGCCAAAGGGATCTCCCCCAGGCCCTCATATTGTGGGTGTAGAAGGGAACTGAAAATTGTTCTTGGTAGTTGCAAAGCCACAGACACTTGACACATTAAGATACTTAAGACAGGAGGGTGCAGGCTAAAGTGTGTTCTTGTCTACACGCATCCCATCTCCCCTACTTTGTGAAACTAAAGCTCCTCGCTCTTGAATGGGTTCTGAGTAAGTGCACCTATGTTGTGTTAGAATTGTGCTTTAGAGGGGTTTTTAATGGCTGATTCTTGAACTAAATTTGAGTAGCGGTACAAAGCAGGGACCTGGTATAGCATATCACTTGCTTTTGGGATTGGAAGGGCTCTTTGGAGATCACCTCAACCTTACTTGATTTGGAAATGGGTGTATCTAGCTTATTCAGGGAACTCTGGTAGCATAATGGCCGGTGAGTTGCACTAGTAACCCAAACCTCTTTGGAGGTTCAGATCCACAAGCAACTCCAGAGAAGAAAGGTGAGCAATTTCAGTTTGTATGTTTTACAGCCTCAGAAATCTGATGGCAAGTGAGATGTGAGTCTGCTGTGACTTGAAGGCAATGAGTGAGTGACAGCTTGCACAGCAGGCAGCCGGAGAGTTTGTTCATGTAAGACTCTCTTTTCCCCATAGTTGGTCTCAGCTGGAAACTCCTTCCACATCTTCTTATAATTTGCACCACCCAGGGGTTAATGTGCTCAGTTGCCCACCTGGTAGAGGTACTTCAGAAGACCTAGCAATTCAGTTCAAGAATCAGCCATTAATTAGGGGCCCTTTCAGATAGGTCCATCCTCCCTGTCTCTCAGTCCCTAAGGGGGAAATAAAGGGTGAGCCATTAAGAGCCCTATAAAGCACAATTCTAATGTGACACACGTGGACTCACTATGAGTCAGAACCCACTCAACAGCACGTAGATTTTGTTTTACAGACTGGAGGAGCTGGGATACTTGCAAACATGGACACGTTTTAACACCCATCAGCCTATCTGCTCTTCTGTATCTTTTTTTGTTTGTTTTATTA
>NW_006399843.1:8393918-8396411 GCF_000299155.1 Elephantulus edwardii | reverse complement strand
AGTGGAATTGCTGGGTCAAATGGTATCTCTGTTTGCAACTTTTTGAGAAAGAACCACACCGCTTTCTACAGTGGTTGCACCATTTTACACTCTCACCAACAATGAATAAGGGTTCCAGACTCTCCACAACCTCTCTCTTCTGTATCCTTTGTCTTTGTCATCGCCCTCGACTCTCTCCAGCCTTTCCTGGTACTGCAACTTTCCATCTATCTCCCTGCTTCATGAGGGCTGAACAGACAGTGGATGAACAAATGACACAAGTTAGACTTGGGATTTGAGTTCTCAGCTCCACCCCCATAGACCACATCCTAGCCAAAGAAGCTGGTTTGTTTTATTTTTTTTTTTGATTGTGATTTTAAACAAAGGTTTTCAGAGGTTGGGTTTACATTCATTCATTCATTCATTCATTCATTCTTGCAGATTTTCCACCCTCCCTTTCCCTTTCCCTTCCCCCCAAAAACCTATTAATTCACAAGAATGATTACTTCCCAGTGTACAGAAAATAAACTAAGGGACAGAGAGGCTAGGTAACTGCCCCAAGAACACACAGTAGTCAGGGGTCAAATGGATAATTAGACTCTTCTTTGTAGCCCCTGACACCATCCCTCCCCCTTGACATAGAGCTGAAGTGAATTAACCCCTCACATCTGCAAAGTCTCTTGGGAAATGTGTTGCTGATGTAAATAAGCCTGGAAGCCAAGGGGCCGTGGGGGTCAGAACATAGGGCACCTCCGTTAAGATGGTTAATAACCACAGCAACATGATTTATTACTCAGCACTCAAAGGGAGCTGGCTGTCACTGCAGGCACCTCCAGCCCCAGCCCAGCTCCCCTCATTTGCATAGGTAATGGTCATGTTATTAACAGCTCATTAGTGTCAGGCCCAGGTGACCAGAAAGGCAGACTCAATAGATTTGGAAGGAAAGAATCTTTTATATTTCAGGAAAAATCTAACCAAGATTCTTATTCCAAGGCCAAGAATGTACCTCATGACCCCGGCAACCTAAGTCTCCCTGACTTTCCTTAATGATCTTTGTTCCCACAAAGTTCAACTCTAAAATAATAACAATAAACACAATAGTCTTACAAGTGTGTGGAGTCTCCTTATTTACACAATGTTATTATTCAAATATGCTGTAGGCCCCGTAGTGACTCCCTAAGTGGTGAGGATGGTGGTCCCTGTTCATTCTCACAAACTAACTGCAACTTTAGGGAAGTCAAGTGAATTGTTCAAGGCTTCATGGCTACCACTTGGAAGCACTTCCTTTCAAACTCAAATTTCCTGACTCAAACAACAGTGTCCTTATGGCAAAGCAAATGTTATCACCTCAGACAGGACAAGGATAAAGAAAGAAAGCAGTGTCAGCATGACTAATGGTGCAAGTCCCCGGCCAGAGCAGTTGGCAATGGGGGCAGCTTCTGGGAACTACCAAAGGTCGAGTTCTGCCAGTGGATCCCAGTCATCTTTGTGCCTCTTCTTGGTCTAATATTTATTCAAACCTTAAAGTTGGGTGTAGGGGGAAAGTTCTTGTTTTTGTCATCTCTTCCCAAACCCTTCTCTACTGTAGAGTTCTAGATGTGGAAACACAATCTAGAATCAAGTTGATGTGTTCTTACTCATCCAGAAGTATGAAATAAGATTATTTTTCTCTCTGTTTACCTGACATCAAAACTTTGCCCTATTCAATATCAGCTTTGGCTCTGGCCTAAAGGGAGGTGATCTAGGTCTCCACGGAATGAGCCCTGGGTGAGGAGAAGGCAAGTCCTAGCTCTGGGTCTATCTTCTGGGTTTTCTTCAAGCCCTTGCCCTTCTCAGACCCATCTAGAACTAAATAGAAGCAAGAGGGAAGAACATTCTGTAATTCAATTTGGCAAGTTTGGGGAGGTGGGCAGGGGCCTGATAAGTGCTGTGGAACATGGAGACGATTTTTCCCTGCTGTCACCAAAAGAATGACAAAGAACAAGAAAAAGAAAAATAGATCATGGGTAAAGGGCACTGAAGGGCTCCTGAATTCAACCTCAACCAATTGTTGGCTTTAAACAGAGCATTTAAATCTCTCTGGGATTTGAATTTCCTGTTGGGGATAAGGAGAGATCTGGACTAGGCAACCTCTAAACTCCCTTTAAAGAAGCCCTGGTGACATAGAGTTGCTAACCAAAAGGTTAAAAGTTCAAGTCCACCAGTCATTCCATGAGAGAAAGATGGAGCAATCTTCCCCTTTAAAAATTTACAGACTTAGAAACCCAGTGGAGTGTCACTGTGCATTGGAATTGATTTCACAGCAGTGGATAAGCTCCAACTTCCAGCTTTTTGTGATCTAGTTTAGGATCAGTGACTATGACAGACAAAGGTTGAGATTCTCTCATCAACTGGAAGAGAAACAAATGAAATGCAGTGGTGGGAGTAACTTAGAAATGCAATCTGATAGATGAATGGGACCTTCTAAGAATCAAATCCCTATGCACATCCAAAAACTTCTCCAATAGAGTAAAA
>NW_006399843.1:8391881-8392936 GCF_000299155.1 Elephantulus edwardii | reverse complement strand
GGGCAGGGAGAAAATTGCGGCAATGAATGAATGGAAATCCAAAACTTTTGTAAAAAAATTAATAAATTAAAAAATTTAAAAAAAGAAATGCAATCTGAAATTCATAATCACCTCTCCCCAAAAAGAGAAGGTTTAAATGATCATTTAACTCACCATGAGCATCTTTTCATTTTATCATGGTAAACAACACAGCACATTGGAGACAAAAGGAATATTAAGGCAATAAGAAAAGCATTTAAATCATATTATCACCTATTTTTTTTAATATGTTGATGTTGTTGATTGTCTTGAAGTTGAGCACAACTCATAGCAACCCTATGAACAAGAGGCCTGAAGCCCCTCTACAACTATCGACATTTATCAAAGTCCACAGAGTTTCTGGTGGTTGTTGTTGCTTTTAGGTGCCATTCAGTCATAGATGGTCCATGTTGTTTTGTGCTGTCGAATCATCTGCGACTCATAGCGACACTATGTACAACAGCCCTAAACTCTACCCTATCCTGTGCCAATCTCATCATCTACCCCCTACTCCCTATCTACAACACACCTACCCCCATTACTCCAGTCACTGAATCAATCCATCTCATTAAGGGTCTTCCTCTCCTGCGCTGTCCCTCCACCCTCCCAAGCATGATGTCCCTCTCCAAGGACTGGTCCCTCCTTGCAACATGTCCAAAATATTTCAGATGAAGCTTCAGAATTCTTGACTCCAAGGAGCATTCAGGCTTCACCCTCTCCAAGACAAATCTGTTCATTTTTTAGCCGTCCGTGGTATATTCAATACTCTTTTCCAACGCTGCACCTAAAAGGCATCAATTCTCCTTCTATCATCCCGAGTGATTGTCTAGCTCTCTGATGCATAGCAAGTGATTGCAAAGACCAAGGCATGTATCAGGCGCACCTTAGTCTCCAGAATGACATCCTTGTACTTCAGCACTTTAGAGAGGTCTCTAACTGCAGGCTTTCCCAATGCACTATGTCTTGTAATCTCCTGGCTGTTGGTGCTAAGAGTATTGACTATGGAGCCAAGCAAACCAAAACTGTGAACAATCTCA
>NW_006399843.1:8385186-8391451 GCF_000299155.1 Elephantulus edwardii | reverse complement strand
ACATTCTTCTGGTACTCCTTGCTTTCAACCAAGATCCATCGAACATTAGCTACAAGACCCCTAGGGCCCCTAAACCCAGCCTGCACTTCTGGTAATTCTCTGCTGATGTGCTGTTTCAGTCGTTTTTGGATAATCTTTAGCAGAATATTGTTTGAATGTGATAGTAATGACATTGTTTGATAATTTCCACACTCTGTGGGATCACCTTTCTTTGGAATGGAAATGAACATAGATCTCTTCCAGTCAGTTGGCCAAGATATTGTTCTCCAGATTTCTTGGCACAACTTGGTGAGCACATCTATGGCAGCATCTCTTAGTTGAAATATGTCAGTTGGTATATCATCAATTCCTGGGGCCTTATTCTTAGCCAATTGTTTCAAAGCAGTCTGAACTTCTTCCTTTATCACCATAGGCTCTTGCTCATATGTTGTTTCATTAAATTCTTCTGTGTCTGACAATTCCTTTTGGTATAATGACTCTGAATACTCTTTCCATCTTCTTTTAATACTTGCAGGACCACTCAATCTTCTCCCCAAAGCATACTTAAGTGTTGTAACTCGAGGCTTGAATTTCCTCTTCAGTTCCTTGAGCTTAATGAAATGCTGAGCAAGTTTAGCCTCATTGATTTTCTGACTCCAGCTCTTTGTACATTTCATTATAATACTTTGTCTTGTCACACAGCCTTTTGAAATCTGTTCAGCTTAATGTCTTGATTTCTTCTTTCTGCTTTGGCTTCTCGGCACTCCAGTGCAATATTCAGAGTCTCTCCTGACATCCGTTTTGGTCTTTTCTTCCTCCTCCATCTTTGCAATGATCTTTTGCACTCTTCCTGGATGATATTCTTGATATCTTCCCATAACTCATCTGGTCTTCCCCCATTAGTGTTCAAGGCCTCAAACCTGTTCCTGAGATGGTTCTGAAATTCAGGTGGGATAGACTCAAGCTCATATTTTTGTTCCTGTGGACTTGATTTCACTTTCCTTAGCTTCAGCTAAAACTTGCATATGAGTAGTTGGTGATCTGTTCCACAATCAGCACCAGGCCTAGTTTTCTGATATTGAGCTTCTTCAGCGGTTCTTTCCACAGATGTACACTGATCACAGCATCAGAAATTGGCAACATCTTGAAGAATTTGGAATCACAGAAACCCATAAAGCTTGAGATATAGGCTATCAGATCAAGGTGTATATAGCAGGAGATAGGTGTCAAAGGAAGTAGGTGGGAGCAGAAGGGAATACTGGTAAAGCAGGGAAAGGGGTGGATCAAGAGACTCGTGTCAAGGGCAGGGACAAAACTAAAACTACTGGCTATTTCTACAATTGGGAAAGATCTTTCATCTGCATTGTTCTGTAAAATGCTTGTCTGTCAGATACTTTTCTAAATCTAAGCATTCAGATTAAGACAGACTAGGAAGAAGAATTGGCCATCCACTTCCGAAATAGTAGGCCTTCAAAAACCCTATGTACAGCAGAACACACTTAGACTAGCAGATAGGGCAACAGATGTGAAACTTTCAAGTATGGAAATACTAAGGAGGAACAGTTGTAAGTAGAACTAGTGGTTGGAACATGGAATGTGAGAACTATGAATGTAGGAAAATTAGATATTTTTAAGGAGGAAATGGAACGCATAAATATCCACATATGTATTGGCAAGATGAGATGGACTGGCATGGCACATTTTGAATCAGAGGATCATTTGATCTATTTTGCCGGAGATGAAAAGGTGAGGAAAAATGGGGTTGCTTTCATAGTTAAAAAAGTCATTCCTAGATGTGTCTTGAAATATAATATTGTGACAGGATAATATACATACATATACAAGGAAGTGCAGTGAATACCACTATCATTCACATATATGCAGCAACAACCAGAGCCAAAGAAGAGGAAATAGATGATTTCTACAAGCTTTTGCAGTCAGAGATCAATCAAACATGCAATCAAGATGCATTAATAGTGGTGGGTGACTGGAATGCAAAAGTTGGGAACAGAGAAGAAGTATCAGTAGTTGGAAAGCACGGACTTGCTGACATAAATGAAGCTGGAGAAAGGATGATAGAATTTTGCACATTCAACAATTTATTTGTTGCAAATACAATTTACAAGAAACATAAACACAGGCCATATGCATGGATTTCACCTGATGGTATGCATAGGAATCAGACGACCCATAGCACCCTATAAACGAAAGGTCTGAGCACTGTTCATAGCATTTCCAGAGGCAAGCCAATTTGGAAGTGGATGCCGCTCCTGCTGTATTATATTTTTTTAATATATTTTTTTTCTTTTATACTGGTTTACTTACAAAGTTCATATACATTGTTTTCACACAAGATCTTTCCCATTTCCTTAACCCACCCCTCCCTCTACCCATCAAATTTTGCTACCCTATGATTACCTCCCTGCCAATCTTCACATTCTGCTCCCATCCTCCCCAACTTATACCCTCATACACATTTTACTAGTTATCTATTTCTAAAATAATGGCCTTATACAGTATTTGTCCTTATGGAACTGAGCTACTTCACTTAGCATAATGCTTTGCAGTCCTTTTCAAGTTAGGTAGTGATTTACAAAATCATTGCTCCTGTGTGCTGCATAGTATTCCACTGTGTGAATGTACTGTAATTTCTCAATTCATTCAATTGTGGTTGACATTTGGTCTGTTTCAAAGTTATTACAATGGTGAATAGTGCTGCTATGAACACTGGAATGCAAGTCCCCATTTAAGCCTCAGTTTTCATTTTCTTGAGGTATAATTCTAAGTAGTGGAATAGCCAGGTCATATGAAATTTCTATGTTTAGTTTTCTGAGGAAACAGCAAACTGCCTTTCAGAGTGGTTGGACCATTTTACAATCCCACCTACAGTGTATAAGAGTTCCTATCTCTCAATATCCTCTCCAACATTTATTACTTGCTGTTCTATTAAACTTTGCCACTGCTACTGGAGTGGGATGGTATCTCATTGTGGTTTTGATTTGCATCTCTCTTATTACCAGTGATTTGGAGCATTTCTTCATGTGTCTCTCGGCCATCTGAATATCTTCCTCTGTGAAAATTCTTTCCATGTTTTTTGCCCATTTTGTAATTGTATGATCAGTCTTTTTCTTATGGAGGCCCTATAGTATTCTGTAAACTTTTGAAATGAGACCTTTGTCTGAAATGGTATTTCCAAATATTTTTTTCCCAGTCAGCCCGTTTTATTTTTACTCTTTTGGAAAAAAATTTTGATGTACAAAGGGATTTAATCTTTAGACGGCCGCACTCATCAATTTTATCTTCTTTAGATTGTGCATTTCTGGCTGTATTTGGCAGTCTCTTTATACTATCGACTAAGCCGTCTAAGCTTGATACCAGTTTGTCTCTGTTGAACTGTATGGTTTGGGGCTTTACTCCCAGGTCTCTGATCCACCTTTAGTTGATTTTTGTGTGTTGTGTGAAATGTTGATCCTGTTTCAGCTTTCTGCAGGTGGCAGTCCAATTTTGCCAGCACCAATTGCTGAAGAGATTGTCATTTCTCCATTTGATACATTTTATTTTCTTGTTGAATATTAGTTGACTATAAATATATGGGTCCATTTCTGGGTTCTCAATTCTGTTCTATTGGACTATGCACCTGTCATTGTACCAGTACGATGCTGTTTGGGTTACCACCTCTGTGTTGTAGGTTTTGAGGTCAGGGAGCGCTATGTCTCCCACCTCATTTTTGTTTTTCAGAAGTGCTTTGCTTATTTGGGATCTCTTTTGTCTCCAAATAAACTTGACAAATTTCCTTTTTATCCTCTTAAAAAATGAATTTGGTATCTGTGTTGAGATTGCTTTGAACATGTAGATTGCTTTTGGTAGGATTGTCATTTATGCAATATTGAGTCTTCCTATACTTCATGAAAAGGGCATGTTTTGCTATTTCTTTAGGTCTTTTATGGTATCTCGCAGAAATGTTCTGTAGTTTTCTTTGTACAGGTCTTTTGTGTCTCTAGTTAGGTTCACTCCCAAGTATCTCAATTTGTGGTTGGCTATTATAAATGGTTTCTTAGTTTCCTTCTCTGAGTTCCCTTTGTTACTGTAGAGGAATCGCACTGATTTTTGGATATTGATCTTATCTCCTGTCACTCTACTAAATTGTTCTGATAACTCTAACAGTGTTTTGTAGAATCCTTAGGGTTTTCTGTATACATTATCATATCATCCACAAATAGTGATGCCTTTTATTTCCTTCTCTTGTCATATCACCCTAGCAAGCACTTCCAGTACAATATTGAATGGAAGTGGTGACAGTGGACACTAGTGTCTGGTCCCTGTTTGCAAGGAAAATGTTTTTCGTCTTTCTCCATTGAAATTACATTACTCTTTGTTTTCTCTATGTTGAGGAAATTCCCTTCTATTTCAATTTTGTTGAGTGTCTTTATAAGGAAGGGGTGTTGGATTTTTGTCAAATGCCTTTTTCACATCAATTGCTAAGATCATATGGTTCTGGTTATTTACTTTGTTACTATGGTGAGTTATTGTTGTTGTTGTTGTTGTTATGTGCCTTCAAGTCGCCTGTGACTCATAGTGTCCCTATGTACAACAGCCTTAAATCCTGCTTTACCCTGTACCAATCTTATTGTTTCTGACATACCTACCCCCATTACCCCAGTCACTAAATCAATCCATCTCATCAAGGGTCGTCCTCTTCTCCACTATCCCTCCACGTTCCCAAGCATGATGTCACTCTCCAGGGACTGGTCCCTCCTTGCAACATGTCCAGTGTATGTCAGATGAGCTTCAGAATCTTTACCTCCAAGGAGCAGCCTGGTTTAACCATCACCAAGACAAACCTATTTGTTCTCTTAGCAGTCCATGATATATTTAATACCCTTCTCCAACACCACAGCTCAAAGGCATCAATTCTTCTTCTTTCATCCCTAGTCATTGTCTACCTCTCTGATGCATAGCAACTGATTGCAAAGACCATGGCCTGTATCAGACACACTTTAGTCTCCAGAGTGACACCATTGATCTTCAGTACTCTGGAGCGGTCTCTAACAGCAGACTTTTTCAAGGTACATCTTTTAATTTCTTGGCTGCTGGTGCTAAGAGAGCTAATTGTGGAGCCAAGCAAACTAAATCTGTTTACAATCTCAATCTCTTCACCATCCATTACGAGGCTGCCAATTGGCCCAGTGGTGAGAATATCTTTTTTTCTATTGTGCTTCAATCCATATTGAAGGCTGCAGTCCTTGACCTACAGCAAGTGCTTCAGGTCCTCCTCAGTTTCAGCAAGCAGGGTTGTGTCATCTGCATAACACAGATTGTTGATGAATCTTCCTTCAATCTTGATGCCACACTTCTCATATAGGCCAGCCTCCCAGATAATCTATTCTGCATATAGATTGAAACGGTATGGAGAGGGGACACATCCCTGGCAAACACCCTTCCCAATTTTGAACTATGCAGTGTTTTCTTTCTTAGTTCTGACAACTGCCTCCTGGTCCAAGTATAGGTTTCATATAAGCATGAGCAAGTGTTCTGGGACTCCCATTCTTCTCAGAGTTAGTCACAGTCTGTTATGGTCCACATAGTCAAATGCCTTTGCATAATCAATGAAAAAGAGATAGATATTCTTCTGGTACTCTGCTTTCAGCCAAGATCCATCTAACATTAACTATAATATCCCTAGTACCACAATCCCTTCTAAACCTAGCCTGTATTTCTGGCATTTCTCTGTTGATGTGCTATTCTTTTTCTTATGTTGAACCCTACATATATACATGTTATGAATCCCACTTGGTCATGATAAATTATTTTTTTAATGTGCTCTTGGATTCTATTGGCTAGGATTATAAGAATTTTTGCATGTAAATTAATGAGAGATATTGGTCTAAAGTTCTATTTCTTGGTAATATATTTTCCTGGTTTTGGTGTTAGGGTTATGCTTGCTTCATAAAATGACTCTTGGAGTGTTCCTTCTTTTTCTAGTTTTAAAAATACTTTAAGTAGAACTGATGACAGAACTTCTCTGAAAGTTTGGTAGAATTCAGCTGTGAAGTCATCTGGTCCAGGACTTTTCTTACTGGGAAGTCATTTTACGACCAGTTCAATTTCTTCTTTTGTGATGGGTCTGTTCAAGTCTTCTACATCTGTTCGGGTCAATCTGAGTAGGACACGAGTGTCAGGGAATATGTCCATTTCTTCTAGGGTCCAAGGCAACCAAAATATGACTTTGAGTCTATCCCACCTGAATTTCAGAACCATCTCAGGAACAGGTTTGAGGCTTTGAACA
>NW_006399843.1:8372184-8383281 GCF_000299155.1 Elephantulus edwardii | reverse complement strand
AGAGACAGTGCGATTGGCACAGGACAGAGCTGAATTTAGGGCTGTTGTACATAGGGTCGCTATGAGTCGCAAGCGACTCGACGGCACATAACAACAACATAGTTTTTCATAGTTTCAATATTATTGATTTCATTCCATCTGTTTCTATTGTGATGTCACCTTTATCTTTTCTTAATCAAGTTATCTGTGCCTTTCCCCTCCCTGTTTTATTAAGTTTGACAGTGGTTTGTCAATTTTATTGATTCTTTCAGAAAATCAGCTCCTGGTCTTATTGATGGTTTCAATTGTTTTTCTTTATCTCATTGATTTAAGCTGTTGTTCTTATAGTTTCCTTTCTTCTAGAAGCTTTAGGATTAGATTGTTGTTCTTTTTTTAGTCTATGAAGTTGTTGAGTTACATCATTGATATTTGTTTCCCTTTCTTCCTTTTCTATGTGTAAGCCTATTGCTATCAACGGACTCTTGAGGACGGCCTTAGCTGCACTCCCAGAGGTTTTCATATGTTGTATTTTCATTTTCATTTGTTTCACAGAACTTTTTTCCTTCTCTATTTCTATTATAACCCAATCATGATCTAGCAGACAATTATTTAGCTTCGGCTTGATCTAAAGAAATTCTTCCATTATGTAGCTAGACAGCCATGTTCAAGGCCAAAGTTTCTTTCTTCTCTACTCTGTGATACAATTCAGTGCCAGGTCCTTGAGTTTATTCTTGTACTAGTTGCAAGTAATGTATTGACAGGGTTTAAGATATTGGTGATCTCCTTTTTTTCCTTCTTTTTTCCCCCCTTCTTCAATGGCTGCAGGCCCGTGGGCCCTAACCTGTGAAAAGAAACAGACTAACATAGAAGCAGGAGGCAGGGTTCAGTGGTGGGCATTCTCCAGTCCAAGGAGGGTGGGCTGATCTTTCTGCAGGGCTATGCCCTGTCCCAGAAGCTGGCATAAATCACACTGTCACCTGTGAAAGGAAACAAACCAATGATATCATTACTTTTTTGTATTATACTAGAGTGGCATCTACTTCCTAAACAACATGCCTCCAGAAACTCTATGAACTTTGATAAATGTCCGTAGTTGTAGACGGGCTTCAGGCCTTTTGTTCATAGGGTTGCTATGAGTCATGCTCAACTTGAAAGCAAGCAACAACAACAAGTTTATTTATAAGATTTGAATACATTGTTTTCCAGACCAGATTCTTCCAATTTCCCTCACCCTCCATCAAATTGTACAACCCCATGGTTAATCTTTCCCCCACCCCACACCCCTACACATCCTCATCCCTCAGCTTCTACCCCCTCTCCCTTTAGAACCTCATACTCATTCTACATTGATAGTTTTATACAATATTTGTCCTTGTGGTACTGAGTTGGTTCACTCAGCATAATTCTCTCCAGTCCCTCCCAAGTAGGTAATAATTTTCAAAATCATTGCTACTGCATGCTGCATAGTATTCCATTGTGTGAATGTACCAAAATTTCTAATCCATTCAATTGTGGTTGAACATCAAGGCTGTTTTCATATTCTTGTGATGGTGAATAACGCTGCGATGAACATTGGTGTACAAGTCTCCATTTGTGCCTCAGTTCTCATTTTCTCAGGGTGTATTCCAAGCAGTGGAATAGCTGAGTCATATGGAATTTCTATGTTCAGCTTTGTACCCTGAGATATCATTACTTTTTAAGAGCTTGAGAACTCCTAGATTGCCACATCCAGTCCAACAAAATTAAAACACACATCAGCAATCTCCCCAAATAGATTCTACCCTCAAAGGATTGGCAGTCCTTTGCCACTCTCCACTAATAACTCGAATAATAAGTATATTTCAGAGGGACTTTTTTCAGGCCATGGGGCCCAGATGGTCTAGTAAATAAGGAGCTGCACTGCCAACCCAAAGGCATGTGGTTCAAATCTACCAGCTGCTCCAAGGGAGAAAAAGAAGCTATCTCTTTTTGTGTAATGTACAGTCTTTGAAAACCTTGTGGAGGATCAGTTATGGGTCAGTTCTGACTGAGGAGCAATAAGCTGTTTACTGTTGTTTTTCCTGCTCAGGGTCCTTGGGTGCACTCAGCTGTTAACTACAAAGTTGGATGTTTGAATCCACTCAGACACTCCAAAGAAAGGTCCTGAAATCTGCTTCCAGAAAAATTCAGCCTTTGAAAAAGTTGTGGAGTACAGCACTACTCTGACATACATAGTCCTTCTTGGGGTCAGAAAATTTATTGAGGGAAAAAAGTCTCATTATCTGCTGCATTCTAGAATGAAGTTATATATTCTGTGGACACACATGTGAGTGTATACACATATACATATGTATATGTTCCATCCACCCTAACTCACCTAGTACTTCTCTGTTCACCTGATCTATAAAGATCTTCCAGAGGAAATAGAACCAGGGATGAGAGTTCATCCTTTTGGATGCAGTAAGATGCTGTCAGAGTACAAAGCTTTCCCTAAACCCACTTCTATGGAGCCAATTCCTAATCATAGAACTGCCCCCATCGTGTTTCCAAGGACAGAAAGGTGGTAAATCCTTATGGAAACAAACTGCATCATCTTTATTCTGCAGTATGGTGGCTGGTGAATTTGAACTGCTGACGTTTGGTTTCCAGTCCAGTAGTTTATCCGATCCATAGGGCAGGACACCTCAAATCTTCAGGAAAGCAAAGTCCCTCATAGTGTCTTTGTCAGACTTCAGCCTTAGGGAATGGAGGCTTCACTTTAGGGTCAGCCAGGGAGGTCCTGGTCAAGCTTTCCTGATTAGCTTGGCCTCCGCCTTGCTCTCTGCCATCCTGCCTCTTTTCCCTCACCCCCTCATGCTGCCCTCATCATCTGCACACATTTTTATTCCCCCTCAAGCTACATACTGCCTTGTCCAGACTCTCCGAACAGCAGTAAATTACTCTTATCATTTTTAAAAATGTAATCAACAGCATTTGATCCAGCAGCAGGTGCTTTTGTGAGGATGGGTTGGGGGAAAAAAAAAACCAAGTTGAAAAAAATGGATAAAATATAAATTAAAAAAGAAGAATGGGTCTGGTTGCAATCAATAACCCCAGAATTATTGACTCCTCTTCCCATTACACTGTGATGCCACTGTAATCTTGCTGGCAGATTCTATAAAGGACGCATCTGTGCAAGATGAGATGTCCATTGTCAAAAGTTATAATTCTCTGCAACACAACTCCCATAACAACAGCCAGGCCGTTTCTGCGGCAGGGTCTGGTGTCTGAGAGCTGCATGACATCACTCTCTGAAACCCATTTTGTGTCTCTGCCCTGGGGCTGTCTATGTCCTTAACAAGTTGTTAAGTTGAGAAGAAAGGAAGCAGAACCAGAAGCCAGACCTGTTCCCAGTCTGGATCCTGAGTTCAGGGATATCTGGCCTTTCTTTGTCCTCCCCAGTCCATCCTTGGAGGAATCAAAGTGCACCCCAGAGCCCAGGTCTTGCTGAAAACAAGTAGATAATTCACTCTGTGGAAAAGCTGGGTTTAATCTCTATTTCCTTGTACAAATTCTTTGGTTGGTATTGTTGTTCCCAAGGATGTTTTGGCCAAGAGGCAGAGCTGAATGTTTCTTGAGGTTCTGGAGGTTTCTAGAGGCTTCCAGGGATGGGCAAGTGCAGGCCAGGGCAGGCCTGCTGATTTATATAAACAGAAAGAAGTAATATGTCTAGATGAGGTCCAGGAAGCCAAGCCCTTTGGTCATCACAGTGTCCCAGAACTGCCAAGTTGTTGTTATGTGCCCTCAAGTCAGAACTAACTAAATGCTGACCTTCCAGGGTGTTTTCAGAGGCTGTAAATCACAAGGGAGATAGCTCGTCTTTCTCCTGCAGAGCAGCTTGTAGATCTGAACCATATACCTTAGGATGGGCAGCACAACTCCTCATGCTCTAGGCCACCAGAGCTCCCTGTACTACCAGGACTTGAGAAAATCTTGGAACCAGGGACCATGGACTCTTCCAGCCAGCATCCATTGTAGGGACTCCCTTTATGCTTCCTGACCTACTCCCAGGAGACCATGACCATAACCTTGACAATGAATTGTTCTGAGTCCCACTTTCCTGCTCTGCAGAGTAAGTAGGTAGATTGGGATAGACTCACAGAACTCTTCCAGCTTCAACTCTCCACCTCGCCATGGGTATCAGCCTTTCACCCACTGCAGGTAGAGCCCTCCTCTCTGGTCTCAACAGAAGCCCCTTCCTCATCTCAGGGTGTGTGGGGGCCTTCTCTGCCAATGAGGAAAAAATCAGAAAATCTGGGTGGGCCCTGCCCCTAGGGACATGCTGCTCCAGGCTCATGCAAAGCTCGACTGGGTTTGATTATGAAGATTTACAGCCAGGAGTGAGTTTCCCTGGCAATATTGTCTGCCACCTTTATGAGCAGCAATTACATGGCATTTGATACCTGGGAAGGCAACAGGCGAGAGCAGAAATGGTGAAATGCTCTATCACTCCAAGGAGCACAGCACCTTTGGTAATAAATATTGACGTTCATTAAGACAAAGCCAGAATTCAATCTGTTCTGGGGAATTCTCTGCTTCCGGCCTCAAGAATGGCCCTTATTTACAAGATGTCCCTAAGGGAATGAGACAGGCCAGCTCACCTTGCTCCCCAAGATACATTTTATTCAACTAGCTTGTCCTGGGCAAACGTGCGGCTGACAAGCCAATTTGAAAATGAATTTGGTACATTTTTTGAGTTGATTATTTATTCTGAAAATGAATGCCTGTTTGGGTCAGGCTGACAGCTCTAGGGATGAGAAAACTGAGCTTCGCTCCCTCCTCACCCCTCCTTCCCCAGTAGGGAAGAGACGCAGGGAGAGGACCAGCTTTTCCAAGTTTGGGGTCTGGGGCCCCTTCATGCTCACTTTGCCACCCAGCATGTCTCCATTCTACAGAGGAAAAGCCAACATGTGATGCCCTGGCCTGGGGTGAAGTGGGTGCTGTGAAGCTTCAGGGGGGCTCAATATGTTTTAGCCTCTTGCTTGGTTTTGCTGGGCAAGCATGTGATTTCCAAAGCCTTCACAAGGTCCTAATACAAAATGAGAGAGAGCTTGGGGTTTGAGTATGGATTGAGGCAGAAGCTTTCAACTCCTTTTAGACTTCCGGTCTCCTGACATCTTATTTTCACTATTTCCTCAGAGGTGTTCTATCACATTTATAACCACTGCCATGCCAAGGGAGACACTGGGTAGTGCAAACAGGTAGGTGCTCAGCTGCCAAGTGAAGATTGATACCAGAAGTACATAAGAGAAGAGCCTGATGACCTACCTTCAAAAAACAGTCAGATCTACTCAGATGCATGAGGCCATCATGAGTTAGAATTTATCTGACAGCCACTAGGAAGCTCTAGTGGTAAGAAACTGCACTGCAATCCTAAAGCCATGCAGTTTGAATCCACCAGCTGCTCATCGGGAGAAGAATAGGCCATCTCCTCCCATGCGATTAACTGCCTCTGAAAACCCACTGGAGGGTCAGCTATGGGTCGGTTCTGACTCAATGGCACTCAACGATAACAGTCACTAATTAATGTGCCTTTGCATATTTAATGAAACAGTAACATGGTGGAGGAATGTACTCAGAGCAACCGTTGCCCCTCCTCCGGCTGTGTTTCTTCTACCACTGCCTGCCTAGGGTTCAATTTCTTCTGGGATAATCCTGGAAGCCTTCATGAAGGGAGAGGATTTCATACGGGTTTTGATAGACAGAGAAGGAAAGAGAATGAGTAAGAGTCTATCCCCACGGGAGAAACTGCAGGAGCAGAGACAAGGATGTGGCCAGTGTGGTGTGGAGATCCCCGTGGCTGAAAACGCACTGAAAGAAATCAGCTCGTGAGGAAGCGGCCTTGAATGTGAAGTTGAGGAAGTGTGGACTGGAAATTTGTCAATGTGAGTAGATGACTTTTATTCAGTTGTTTTCAAACTATTTTTTGTTAACAGTGAGACCTTTTATCTTGATGCAGTTTCACATACCCCTGTGCAATGCAGACAACAGGTAAGAATTAGGCTGCTCCAATTAAGGCAAGTGATGAGCCCAGAGCCCCACTCGATCTCTTACCTCACACAAAATCCGCTCTCTCCACAGAGTCCAGATCTCTGGTATCATAGTTTCCCAGGCTACATGGTGGAATATGCCTAGAATATGCATGTGTTTCCCCCCTACCACACTGAGTAGTTGTTAGACCCGTAGGTGATGCCAATACTTTGGTTTGACTGCTTTCTGAATGACTAGTTATTTGAACTATCCTAGAGACACCCTGGAAGAAAGGATTGGCACTCCACTTCCATAGAGCCCCAAACCCCATCTGTCAAGTCAGTTCCCACAAACAAGGACAGTCCATCAGTTTACAAGGCTGGAAATCCTAACAGGAGGAGACTGCCTCATCTTTTCCTCATGGGGCAGTTGATGTCTTGATTAGAAGCCCAACACTTAACCAGCTGCACCACCAGGCCTCCTCCCCATAGCTATCCCTACTAAGTGAACCCCATGGAGCAGTTCTACTCAATAATACAGAGTTACTAGGAATTGGAAGCAACTAGATCGGTTTGATTTGGGGGTTTGGGTGACTGTTAATGTACATTCCAGTTGGAGAGCCACGGCTGCAGGCCTTGACGTGGCGTGCTGTGCAGACTGATGCATGCCTTTGTTTGATTTGCAGGTAAATGCTTCATTTATGGATGCAGAGCTTTGACTTAGTGTGTGCTCTCTCTCTTCCTGTCTTCCTCATCTTCCTGATATGAGGCCTGGTTCTCTGTGTTTTGTAAGACAAACACTTCCTAAGAGCCTTGAGTGAGCCTTCCTAGGTCTGGATGTAGAGAAGAGGGTACCAGGGGGATAAGGGGTTACGAACAATCGCCTCAAACTCTTGCACCTCACCTAGTACTTCTGTGGTGTTAGAAACCCCATCTGAAAACTAGTGTTGTTAAGCATCTTGGAAAGCACACACCCACTCTTAGCCATTAGTTGGAAAGGGGTCATCCACTGTCCAACTCAATAGCTAGATATGGCTCAGGAGGCTGAAATAATAAAATCTTATTAGATACTCACTCTCTGCCCAACAGGTTGGGCCTTAGGCTGCAGCACCTCTGTGGGGTGCAGCACAGACTGGGGGTAATTTTCCACAGTTCCAAATCAGCACACCCCCTAGAAAGGTACAGCTTCCACCAGTTCGGTCATGTTATTATCCCTGTTTGCCAGATAGGAGAGAAGCCCTGAGCAATTAAGTGTCTAGCCTAAGGTCACAGAGCAAGTCAACACAGGCCCTCAGAAGGCACCAAGCACTCCTGCTGGATTCAGGCAGCAAGTGGGCAATTTGCCTTTGGGCTCCTTCCTCAGTGCACCTTCATCTCTCGCAGCTCAGCCGCCTGGGCTGGCACTACTTCTGCTCCCACACACAGCAGCCACCTCATCACTGCCCTGATCTAAGCTGCCATCCCAGCCTGAGGCCTCTGGAAATCAGGAGACACCTGCACAGGTAGGTGATGGCTGTCATCAAGTGAGCCCAAGAGAAAGAGAAGGAAATGGAGGAGAGGGAAAAGAGGGGTGAGTGATGATAGCCATCTTCCTCTATAGCTTCCAGGCTAAATTCAGGGCCACGAATGGGAATCTGAGTGAGGGATACAGGCATAGACTTGCTGGGGGGCAGAGAAGCTGCTTGTCACGTAGACAGAGTGGATTGAACCTCTACTGTTTTAAATTGACCCCTACCTATTGACATTCTCGCTTCCTTGGGAAATTGCTTCTTTGCCCTGTCAATCATGTGATTCAAATGGGATGTCAATTATCCTTCATATAGCGGTGGCCCTGAAATCCAGGTCCAGCAATTATTGTTCTAATTTCCTTGGCAACTGGTCCAAGGATGGGCATGAGGCCCATGTTTGGATAACAGAGCTCTTCCCTGAGATCCTCCCCCCTCCCCCAATCTGAGCATGTGGGAGGTGAAAGGCTAGAGATGCCAACCTGCCCTGATTCCTGGAGAAGGCTTCTCTGCAGGAGGAAATAATGAAGCTCAGCAGAGACATGCAGAGTGTGGACATGGAGAGAGGAGCCTGATGGCACCATCTGACATCTACTCTCTCTCTCGAGTAGCAACTGAATGTCCCAATTACATGTCCTGATAAATGGCTGTTTTTTCCAAAGATAATTTGAATTGAGTTTCTGTCACTTGCAACCGAAAGGTTCTGATAAATACAGACAAAATGGTTATTGAGTCACACTCAAACATAAAATAATCCAACTCATTGTTGTTGAGTCAGAACCAACTCACAGCATTAAATCACACAAGACAACATTGCTCATTTTTCTCCAATGGAGCTGCTGGTGGATTCGAACCTCTGGAGAGGTGCCACTTTGGGGTCAGCAGTGCAACTTCCTCCACCAGAGCTCCCTGGCATAGAGCTCAAGTCATGGAATGAAAGAGAATCAGCTCAGAAAAGACTAAAAAGAGGAGGTCTATCCTGTGCTGCATTTTCTTCTACATGGGTGAATTGATACCTTTGAGCCTTGGTGCTGGAGAAGAGCACTGAATATCCCTTGGGTGTGAAGGAGAACAAATGAATCTGTCTTGAAGAAGGTGCAGCCATAGTGCTCTTTGGAGGCAAGAATGATGAGGCTTTCACCTCACTTACTTTGGGCATGTTACTAGGATGGGCTATTCCTTATAGAGTGACATGGTGCTGGAAAGGGTGGAGGACCAGCAAAGGAAAGGAAGACCTTCAACTTAGGTGGACTGACACAGTGACTGCTGCAATGGGCTCTTCTGTGTCAGGAAGTGTGAGGATGGCACAGGATAGAATGGGGGCAGATCTTTTGTTTATAGGGTCACAATGACTCGTACTCAACTTGATGAAACCTAACAACAATAACAACGTGGGTGTTACAATTTAAAAATCACTGAAGCAGCACCAAAGGCTTATGATAAATGTAAAAAGGAGGAGGGAGCAGACTGAACCAGAGCTGGCAAGGGAAGGAGTTGGTAAAGCTGGAGGAGAAAACACTATGAGTCTGTAGTTGACACACAGCTGTAATGACACACTGTTGTGATCTTTAGGGAGATTCAATAGCACAGTGGTTAAGCAGCCAGTTGTTAACCTATAGGTCACTAATTTAAAACTATGAAATGCATCACAAGAGAAAGAACTGACAGTTTGCTTCCAAACTCTTCGAAACTCTATAGGAAAGTTCTACTCTGCCCTAGAGGGGTCAATATGAGTCATAATCTATGATCCAAAAGATGGAAATTTAACAGGCTGCTCATTGCTCATTTAAACAACTCTCTTCTAGGTTGTGTAAAAATCTAAGTAGTTGATTTACTTCCCTCATCTTTAGCAGAAAATTCTCTGGTCTACCAATCCCAGATCCTTGCAGTACTACTCTCAATCAGTAGTTTTCCTTCCCAAACAAATTCAAAGGAGGAAAGTCTGATGTCAGGGACCTTTGTAGAGAGCTAAAGAGTAATGATACCAGTCAAAGACTAAGGCATGCTTCATCCAGACCATGGTATTTTCAATTGCTTCCTATGCATCTGATAACAGGACAATGATTAAGGATGGCAGAGAAAGAGTCAATGCCTTTGTGTTGTGGTGCTGGCAAAGACTATTAAACATAATATGGACTGCCAAGAGAACATACAGGTCTGTCCTGGAGAGGATGAAACCAGGTTGCTCCTTGGAGGCAAAGATTTTTAAACTCTTTCTCACATACTTTGGGCATGTTGCCAGGACAGACCAGTCCTTGGAAAGGACAAGATGTTTGGAAAAGTATAGGTCAGCACCGGAAAGGAAATCTCTGGATAAAATGGACTGACATTTAAATGGGGGGGGAGGGGCACTGATCAGTATTCTTTCTTCCTGTCTAAACTCTCTAAACCAGCATTATAGCCCTGATTCATCTGGTAAGGTCTAACTCCCATTCCTCATTCAAAGGCTTACCACTTTTTGTCACATTCAGAACCTCTTCTGACTTTCCTGGGGAATGCATCCACAACTCTCCCAGCATCAAACTTCTGCAGAAACAATGATTCTTTTTCCTTCAATCCACACAACAGGTCAGCATGCACTGTAATTTCCTTTTTACTTATGTCACAACCATTCTTCCCTTGCTCTTTATTTTTTATTGTTATTCCCATAAGGCCTTTAGAAGCTAGACTTTTCCACCAGCCTTTTCTTGCTCAATTTAAACATCATATTCAGCAAGCATTTATAGGGTGCCTTTTATGTACCAAACCCTGTGTAGTCTCCCTACCCTCTATTCCATTCTATACATTACAACCAAATGAATCTTCCTCAAGTACTATTTTGATCACATCATTCTAGGGCTCTAAAGTCTGCAATGGCTCCCCATTGCCTACTGAGTAAAGCTCACACTCATCAGTCTCTCATTCAAAACCCTTCATAACTAGTCCCTAAACTGCCTTTCTGGCCTTATCTCCTACTATTTCCTCTGTGTAGATCTTATATTCCAGCCAATTTGGTCTATTTGTTTTTCTTTGAACAAATATTATACTTTTTCACCTCTGATTTTTTTTTCTTTCCTAGCCTATTTCTCTATGTCAAAATACTCCCTGCTTATAGCCTAGATCTTCTCTCAACATCTGACTCATGCCTCCAAGCTCAGCGTTACCAATGGCAGCAGCTTCTTCTCCAAGCATGGCTGACAGATGTGATTCCTCCACCAACCTGGTTCTTGTCACCTGTCCTTGGCTCCTGCTAACTGTGCTTCTAGAAACAAGGAGATGAAATCCCACCCACCATCCTCAGGAGCGACTGCAGATTGGCCTGTTATGGTTCCTAGGATTTTTATTGGCTGTTTTTCGGAAGTCTTCCTATTACTGCCCTCCTAGACCATCTTCATCTGGGAGTTCTGTTACAACCTGTTCAACATCATAATAACACACACACTTCCAGTGAGAAGCAGGTGGTGGCTGTGTGTGAGGTGCATGGCCAGCAAAGCCAAATCTCCTGCATGAGTGGGGAGGCTCCTACCACTTCTCTGTTGTTGTTGTCGTCGTCATTGTTGTCAGGTGCTGTCAAGTTGAGTATGACTCATGTCTGATGTGAATCCTGTCCTATCCAATCCCATCTTCACAAACTTTGACACACTCAA
>NW_006399843.1:8320587-8370319 GCF_000299155.1 Elephantulus edwardii | reverse complement strand
GCAGGCGACTCGACGGCACATAACAACAACAACAGCATGCCCAAAGTATGTGAGACGAAGCTTCACCTTCTGTGCCTCCAAGGAGCACTCTGGCTCCACCTTCTCCAGGACATATATGTTTGCTGTCCATGGGATATTTAGCACACTTCCACCACACCAAGGTTAAAAGGATCTTCTTCTGTCACCTGCATTCACTGACAACTTCTCTATATTCCCTTCAAGCTTTGTTGTTAGTTTTCATGTGATTCTGAGCACATGGTCCCTTGCACTGTGGATTGATGGTTCTTGCTCTCATTCCTCAATAAGATAATTTTTGCCTGAAAGATCTATATTAGTATCAGCATCATAAAGGTGCTTTTTTTCAGAAATGCTGGCTTTAGACATCTGCATCATCAGCATGCATCCCAGGTGGTTAACTCTCTTATACACTCATATCTGAGGATTCCTGCCCTATTGGGGAACAAGTTCCCTGACGGCAGAGACTACATCTAGCATGAATTTATATATGTTTCCACAACTAGAAACCCAGGTCAAAAATAAGCTCCAAGAACACTGTTCAAACAACAGTTTGACGCTTGAACATCTTTTCAACATCCGTACTAGGTTAAGATTTGCTAATCTTCTGTAAGTTTGTACACAGAACATTCATCAGTGCTGAGCATAAGAAAGCTGCAGGGAATGGAGTTTATTGCAATACCCAGTGTCTCAAACTCAGAGCAGATTTTTTTTTCTCTCTCTGGACTTGATAGCACAAATAATTGTGGTTTTCCCAAGCAATTTAGATTCCTTTTTGTCTCACAGGTACTGAATTTTGTAACTGATTTTATCTCTCTCTTGCTTTGACCACTGGATAAGCCCTATGCTGACATCTGTGGTCGTCACTAGCAAGTGAAGGAGCTCTGGTGGTGGTGTTCAGAGGAAATTGCACCGCTAACCCCAAAGTGATTCCCTTCTAGAAGTCCGGATCCACCCACCACCACCACCACCCCACCCTGTGGAATAAAGATGGACAATCTTCTCCTGTGTGATATAAAGCCTCTGAAAATACATTGAAGGGTCAGGTATGAATCAATTGTGACTTGACAGCACTGTGTACATGAGTGACTAACAGATGACTAGGACTTTATGACACATACAGGGCATTCTGACCTCATCCCTAGATGCACCACCCTTATCTAGCTCTTTTACTGTGGCCTCTTCTATTTCTTAATCTTTTTTTAGCTTACTTCATCTTGCCATATTGTTTGCAATTTTGAGAAATAGTTTTCCAACCTTTTTGTAAGAAGCCAGGTTATAAATAAATAAAATAAATTCATGAATCTATGGATGTGCAAATGTTTTCTGATCATCCCTCTTCTATTTTAAGAAGAGAAATTAGTCTGGAAGATGTGAGTCCGCAGATCGGCAACTCTGATGGAGAGCAGAGCCAGCAAGAGCAGATGGACTAAACGATGCTCCGAGGTCAAAGTTGTAAAAAAAATGGGACTTGTAAGGAAAACATGGATTCAGAAAGGATGCTGAAGTTTTAGAACAGGAAGAGATGAGAGTGGTTTTAGAGTGTAGTCGTAAAAAGCAGAAAGCAAGAAAAAGCTTTTAGAGCAGAAAGAAGTAGTTAAAACAGGGGCAGTTCAGGGAACTAACCTCGAGGTCTTTACACTCTGAGAAGGAAAAGCGTAAATCATAACAGCCCAAGGCCCCAGTTCAGAAGAACCTCAAGTTGGTCTTGGGGTCCAAGGAGAAAGGCTCTTGCTTTCCCAACAATCAAGGGAAAGAAAAGCCTCTGGGCCTGAATGAGACATTGTAATCGAGGAGTAGTTAAAACAAACAACCAGAAACAACTACCAAAGTCTGCAATGTAATTGAACACACGCCAATGAGTTGAGTCATTTGGTTCTCTGCGTGCCTGTAACTATCCTAGAATACATATCTTTGGTACTTTAGGGTCCTGCCCCATGAAGTGATAGAGTCTGTGCAGGTTAAGTGATAGAAGAGAGAAAAGGTGGAGATACTGGGCCACAGCATCTATAAGAGAAACTACTGACCTCAGAGGGGCGGGTTGTGGCAGATTAGCATCCAAGCACCATGGAAAATGGCTAGGTCAATGGGCTATTTCCCCATTAAACCTGTTAACCTCTGAGCACCTTTGAGCCGGTATAACTCAGGATCACGGTGCTTTGGGGACAATACTAACGAGCAGAAAGCACCTCCACAAGAGTCTCTGATGCTAGTCTGGATCCTGGTCCCCAAAGATCATCAAACATAAGAAAAATAGAAAGATATTAATGGAGTGGTTGTTTATTTATTCATTCAACAAACACTTACTAAATATTTCATGATTACTGAGCACTGTGCTAGAGAATTGAGCTATAAAGGAGACTAATAAGCACTTCAACAAACGAGGAAGTGTAAACAGAGTGCTCCTTAGAGGAAAGGATGGTGAAATTTCGTCTCACGTTCTTTCAGCATGTTGCAAGGAGGGGCAGGCCTTGGGAAAAGACATCATGCTGGGAAAGGTGGAGGGTCAGAATAAGAGAAAGAATTTCAACAAGATGGGTTGACTGTAACAATGGACGAGAGCACATCAGAGATTGTGGGGATGGTACAGGATAGGATCAGGTTTAGATCTGTTGTTCTATGGACTCAGCAGCTCCTATCAACAACAACATACATTTCTTAGCTACAATAAGCTCAGGAGACTTCCATGGAAATAGAGCCTAGTAGTGGTGATGGGATTCATATCATAGTTGAGGCATATGCAAGATATCTCAGTATAGATAGGGTCACAGAGGAAGGGGCAGCTCTGTCCCGGTGAGTTAGACAAATGGGACATGTTTGACCCACGTCTTAAAAGACATGTAGGAGTTCTAGAAGCAAAACAGAGAGGGCACCAGATATATAAAGGTATGGAGACCTTAAATAAGAGGGTATGTTTCTGGAATACTGAAAATTTGGGAGAAATATTTCTCAGTGCTGATGAGTTGGGTCCAGATCATCATGACCCTCCTTCAGATCCCCAAGGCTGTAAAGTCCAAGGCAAGGGATGCTGATCTTTCTCCCATGAGTGGGTTCAAGTTCCCTGAGACAGAAGACCTTTGGGTCAGTCATATAATGACACTGGAGTTCCTCTTAAGGATAGTTGTTGTTGTTGTTATTGTTGTTGTAGGTGTCGTTGAGTCAAGTATGACTCATAGTGGCTCTGTGAACAAAAGATCTGGACTCTGTTCTATCCTGCACCATCCTCACACTTCCTGACACACAGAGCCCATTGCAGCAGTCACCGCATCAGTCCACTTTGTTGTGGGTCTTCATCTCCTTCGCTGACTCTCCACCATCCCAGCACCATGTCCTTCTCTAAGGAATAGCCCCTCTTAGCAACATACCCAAAGTATGGTGAAATGAGACCTCATCATACTTGCCTCCTAAAAGCACTCTGGCCACGTCCACTCCAAGTCATATCTGTTCATTTTCTTGGCTGTCCATGTGAGTCAAAGTCAACTCGACAGCATTTAGCAACTGATAGGCAGCGTGGAGTGGGAGAGGCAGGGGATGTGGCTGGTTGCTTGAGAATGAACTCTGAAAGGTACTGTTGACATCCAAAGACCTTTGGAATTACCTTGCAAGCAGAAAAGTAACTATAAACATGCTTTATAAAAAGTAGCCTTTACAATAATTAAAACTGAAGGAATATACCCCAAGGAAATTAGAACTGAGACACAAAAGGAGATCTTTATACTAATGTTCATAGCAGCATTATTCACCATGGTAAGAACTTGGAAACAGTCCAAATGTCCAACCACAATTGAATGAA
The DNA here is from genome assembly GCF_000299155.1 of Elephantulus edwardii. Taxonomy (NCBI): domain Eukaryota; kingdom Metazoa; phylum Chordata; class Mammalia; order Macroscelidea; family Macroscelididae; genus Elephantulus; species Elephantulus edwardii. The sequence goes on along the minus strand of NW_006399843.1, from coordinate 8,366,511 downwards.
TTGAGAAATTGTGGTACATTCACACAATGGAATACTATGTAGCACTCAGAAGCAATGATTTAAAAAAAAAGTTACATAACTTGGGAGAGACTGAGAGTAATATGCTGAGTAATCTAACTCAGCTTCATAAGGACAAATACTGCATAAAATCATTATTGTAAAAATAGAAGACTAACTAGTAAAACATGTATGGGGCCCCAAGAGGGGAACGAGTGGGAGCAGAGGGGTAAGGATGAGTAGGGGTGAAACCACAGTTTAGTGGGTGGAGGAAGGGGGGGGTGAAGGAAATGGGAAGGATTCAGCGGGGATCTGGAAAGGTTGTGTAATGATGGCCAAGGCCCAGTGATGATTTATTTTATAAAACATAATCAAAGAGAATGATTGTGTGAAATATAAAATGAATGAAGAATAGTGTATGAATGTACACAATGTATACGAACTTTGTAAGCAAACCAATACAAAGTTTTTTAAAACTTAAACTATGACTTAAAAAACCCCCAAAAAACAGCAAGACCACCAACAGCTGAAGGACTCTGTAAAACTTCCACAATCATCAGGGGTCCACTCTCCAACTACCCTCAGAGTGACAGGTTTCTAATACTTTGAGCCAAACCAGGAAAGGTGAAACAGCTCAGAGTGTGTAAGTTAACAGAGAATTCAACCTTATGGGCATGATACAAGTTCCAGCGTGGCCTCGAGAGATCATTTTCCTGACCGTGGACCTAGAACGAGCTGACATGTTCCCATCTCCAGTGCCCCGTTGGGCCTAGAGCTCAATCACTTTGCCCATGAGCAAGAGAGAGCCCACGTGCCAGGGGGGGAAATGAAAGGCTGTACTTCTTCCTTCGAATCAAGTTGTTATTGTTCAAATGCATTATTAATGATCAGGCTGCAATCATTTATAACACGGTCATCACAAAAGCAGCTGTTAGCATTTACACACGGCTCTCTGTGAGTACGTTATTAAGGTAATATTTTACCATGCATGCGACTTGCTCAGGGGCTGCATGCCTAATGTGTGGCTTGAACAGATCTCCACTCCCTCCTTAGAAGTAATCACTCCTTCCTTTTCTTTACAGAGATGCCAAGTGCCAGGGAAGGCAAAGTGGGAAAAGGAGATGAAAACAGGGAGCCATGAAAAATGGAAGCTGAGACACAGGCGATATTTTCCCCCATCCTTTTTATTTTCATCTCCTGCATTTTTTTTTCCTTTTTTGAATGAAAAATAAAAAATGCTGAAAACCTCAGGAGCCTCATAACTTTCCAATTTTTAGTTAAAAATAACCTGCTGCCTCGGCTGTCACCGCTCCCATGCATGGAGTGCAAGTTCCAACCCTCACAGCCCAATATTTATATACGGGTAAGTAAATGCTCTAAAGAGAAAAAATAAATCAGGTTCAACTCTACAAAAGGAGGAAGGAATTTGCCAAAGAAGATAATTTGGCAGCCAGCACCATCCTTGCAGGACTCCCTACCCCCATTTTTTACAAGATGGCAAGCTCAGAGTGGGGAGTATAGAGACGGAGAACACAGGCAGCCCATTATTCTAGGGGTTGCAGCATTTTACGGCTGACAAGGAGGCAGGAACATTGGTGGTTCCAGGAAATGGGATGCAGAGCTATTCCATGCCTTTAGCCCTTCATGTCCATCTAGAGAAGGGGAACAAGAGAGCCCATTAACAAATGCCAGACCTGTGTCCTTCTTTCCAGGAAGACCAGTTTCTTTGGATAGCATGTGTCTGGAAAATTGCACAAGACTACAGAAAGGGGTCCAGAGTAGCAGGAAAAATCTCAGAGGGACCCCTGGCTCTAGGGACAAAATGCCAGTTGACCTCAAGTCCATTCTGACTTGTGGAAGCCCTGTGTGTATGAGAGAAGAACTATAATCCATAAGGGTTTAAATGGCTCATTTTCCAAAACAGATCACCAGGCCTTTCTTCTGAGTTGTCCCTTAAATGGACTCTACCTTCAACCTTTCAGGTAGCATACAAACATGTTAACTGCTTCTACTATCGAGGGACTGACTGTATAATGGATTCAAATGCCCAGGTTGCCTAGACCTCTGGGCTGACATCTGAGTGAGAAAGCTTTTCTTTGTATCGTACTAGAAAATATTGGTACCCCAGGAGGCTTTAAGGAACAGCATGTGAAGATTATGATTTACTGAGTAATGAAAGATAAGTTTTAGAAGAAAATTCCTTAGCAAATCATTGCAGAGTAGTATCTGAAGTAGGCATTGTTCTAAGCACTCAGTATATACAGCACAGAAAAGACTGCATGGAGGACAAAGCTCATCTAATCCTTGAGGTCATGAAGCTCACTCACTCTGTCAAGGGACCTAATGAAAGATGAAAGATAGATGATGACTTGAAATTGGCAAAGAAGAAAGGATATAGATTTTAGAAATGGCAGCATATGCAACACTCTTGAAACCAGAGGGAATGTAGAGTAAGAAAATGAGGGAAAACCATATAACAGAGCATAGAAAGTGAGAAGAAAATTGTGTGAAATGAGTCCAAGCTAAGAGCCACCATTTATTAATGCAGAACTTGGTAAAGATTTGGGCTGTACATTAAGGTCAATAAATACCAGTGTTTCACCCAAGAAAGGCAGCATGGTCAACTGGAAGCTTTGAGAAGATCCTAATGATGCTATGTAAAGAGAAGACTGAAGGAATCAGCAGGGATGGATCAGGAAGAAAGCTATAGTCAGCAAGAGGTGATGGACATTGGCCTAGGGTAAGAAAGAGAAAGAAAGAAAGCAAAGAAGAAGGGAAGGGAAGGGAAGGAAATAATTAAGATGTAATTAAGATGTAGCAAAATCAGCACAGACTTGGTGATCAATTAGATAAGGGGACAATGAGTGGGGATTTCCCCACCCAGGTTTAGTTTGTGTAAAAGGAAATATGGTCTTTCAGTACATGGAGAAAAAGAAAAGTAGGGAAGGTCATATTTGAGAATGAAGATAATGGATTTGGAAACAGAGTTCTGAAGTGTACAGAATTCTGCACTGGGGATGAATAAGGGATCCATTAGCATATCAGTCATAATTGAAGCCAATTACAGGGACAAGATTACCTTTAGAAGCTATTTCCGTTATGTAGTGTTTCTAGGCAGCTCTGGTGGTGTAGTTCGGTTGGGGGGGTGGGGGGCTGTGCTGTTAATCCAAAAGCAGCACCTGGCTTGCTGTTTGCATTTGCAAATAGTTTCCAAGGGAGAAAGATGGACAGCCTTCTCCTCTGTGATCTACAGGCTCTGTTCTGACTCCATGGCAGTGAGTTTTGAGTGCTGCTATACTAGAACTATCACAAATGGATGGTCAGTAAATAAAAATTTATTCTCTTGCCATTTAGGAGGCCAGAAGTCCATATTCAGTACATTGACTATAGGAGAAAGTTTTCTCTCTTCTTGTTGGTTGTGAAGGGAAATTCTTGCCATCAGTCTCTTTCATCTAGGAGTTTCTTGATGCAGGAACCCTGGTCCAGAGAACACACTCTACTCTGTACACTTCCTTCTTGCATATACTCTGTACACTTCCTTCTTGTATAGAAAAGAAGTAGAATGTCCCTCTTCCCTTTCTCTGCTTCCTTTTACCTCTTTTATGATAAAACATGGTGCATAGTCTATTCTCATCAGGAGTATGACCTGAGAAAATGTTCGGCATCCCCCTCTTAGTCCCTGGACAAGTGATTGGTTGATCACATCAGATCATTTCAAGGGAGATGATGATGCCATTATGCAACTCTAAAATTACACATATTTTGAGGAGTAGGGGGAAAGGAGGACACTATTCAATCCATAATAGAATGTCAAGTAAGAAGAAACACGAGTCCCAAGTCAAATCTGGGAAAAAACCTCCAATGTATATAAGTCAACAGAAGTGAACATGTAAAGGACATTTTAAAGAAAAGATGTTTCTAAATAGGGGAAGAGATCTGGGAGAGTTCAGTATTGCAGAGGACGGAGGAGTGCCCAAGAAGGTTGAGCATCACTGAGAGATGATAGGAAATGAGGAATGAAAAATAGCAATTAGATAGACCAACATGAACTTCACTAGTGATACCCGTCTTTACTTGTGGATACTGAGGGAGTAAAGTCCCCAGCACAGTGGCTGGTCAATAGTAAGACTTAAACAAATGGTGGCTCATGTTAATAGCTGGATTTGTGAGAGGTGCAAAATATTAGCGCATTCCGTACAAACCAAAAGGTTAGAGGTTCCGGTCTACCGAGAGACACCTAGGTATAAAGTCCTAGTGATGTAGTTTAAAAAAAAAAAATAACAATTGAAAAGCTTATGGGACACAATTCTGCTCTTGAGAAAGGCACTGTAAATAGTATCGGCTCAATGACAAATGGTTATTGCTAGCAGCAATCAGTTTTCTGTAAGACCATTCTGTAGGTTGAATTATAAAATCTAATAATCTTCTACTGCAAAATAAAATGGAGACATATGCTAACATTTTAATAGGAGAATTTAAGATTAAGCCTAAAGAATTTCCCATTGGAAAGATTGTGAAATATCCATAAAACTTATTAGAGAGAATAGTAGAGGCCTGAATCAAATGAGGATTAAGCAGGCCCTTGTGTCTGGGACAGGTTTGATACAGTCATCCTCAAAAGCACAGGAACAACTCCAATCATCAGGGTGAACCATTGCTGCACTGGGTAGTCCTCACCCCATCTTCCCTGGACTCATGGAGACGAGAGAGGCCTGATGAAGGAAAGCCTTCTTGTTTCAATTGGGTGGACAGCCGAGGTTAACATTAGCAGAGCCATCCAGTAAAAGCACCCAGAGGACAAGTATCACAAAATTTGCTAGAAGGGCCAGCAGAGTGGCCAGGATTACAATGTAATGTCCAGCCTCAGGACAGTAATGGGGTGGTATTAGTCATCTCCTCAGACCTCAGCTCCATTATTTTTTGCCGGAAATGTGAGAACAGCTCTCACTAATAATGTGTGGAATCACTTCCAACTATTTGCCTTTCAAGTCAGCCTCCTCAGGTCGGGTGACATATCTCGTTTAACAGAGGGTGCCATTAGAGGGAAGATTTAACGTGCGGCTAAAAGCATTTGTAGCTGGAGCTGTGGGTGGGTTCCTTTTTTAAGCTTCTGTGGCTGGTAACTTGCATCTCTTCCCTCCGTGCTGTTGGGTTTTGTTATTGAAGCCTTTTTCTTTCTTAAAGGAGGTTGGTCATTAACTCTCCCTTGCCCAGATCATCCTCTGTATAAACAGGGCAGGTTGAGAGCTGAATTAATTACAAATCTCTTTTGGTTCTACCAGAGACCACATGCGGTTCAGCAAGTTGCCATGAACACTCTAGGCACCTTGTCGTTTCCATGCAGCTCTTTCCTGTTTTGCTCAGATGACTCTTACAAAAATCTTCCAGAAATCACAATGGCCTTCCAAATAGAGTCACAGATTTACCGGCCCATGGATTGGCCTATCTATTTACAAAGTGGCCTCTGTACCGCCCATGTCCCTATCAGGGCTAACAACCAGCCAATAGAAAAGAGAGTGTTGAGGCTCTATGAGGGAAACTGAGTGAAATATCATGCTTTTCCCCAATGGGGTCTGACTTTTTTTCTCCCTGAAGGCTGGGCTCCTGCTTGAGCTCCCTTTTAAATCTTTGTCCTTAAGTAGAATTCTCAATACCATTCTCAGTCTCTCAAGCTTGTATTTGTTATATGGAAGATAAAGATTGTTATAGTTGTCTATCAATTAAGATGATATGAATTAGAAGAACTGAGCACAATGATTTTGCACATAAGGGGTTGTGATGGTTAAGGGTATGTGTTATCTTGGCTAGGCCATAATTTTTGGTGTTTTGGCAATTACATAATCATAGAATCATCACTTACTTTGTGATCTGATGGGAGTAGCCAATCATTTGAAAAAGGAATTTCCTTGGGGGTGTAGCCTGTACCCGATACATATGGATATTCTGGAAAGCTCACTCACTTTAGAGCCTACAGTCACGTCATGATCTCTTGGTTTTGGAATATGAGCCACTGGTCTGCCATCTGACCTGTCAATTTTGGATTCATCGGCCTTTCCAGTCACATGAATAGAAGAAGTCCACTTGCCAGTGTCCACAACTGCATGAGCCATTTCCTTGAAATAAATCTCTTTTTTTCCTTTCTCTCACTCTCTCTCTTCCTCAACCTTTTTGCATATTTCACTAGACTTACTTCTCTACAAAACCCAATCTAAGATATTTGGTACTAGGGAATATTTGGTACTAGATACTTTGGTTCTAGGGAAACAAAAGTGCAAGGATGGATTTTCTGAATTTATTTTCACGTCTGGCTTCGTCTTAAAGGCACCTATGATTCAGCTTCCGGTAGTAAAAGAGCACTGTTAACCATGCTATCAATAGAAATCAATAGAAATCCACAAAATATTACAACCAATGGACAGAATATTTTCCAGATAAGACTCTAGATGATTGCATATTAAAACTTTTCTACAATATTATCAGAATGAAAGTATAAGGAAGCTTGTTAGTTGGTCCTAGTTTTATTAGACAAAGTGGTATTATGGCTTCAGAGTCACAGTTCAAGTAAAAGATCTGGACGGTTACCACTGGAGTCATTAACTAAGTCCTTATTCTTTGGAGTAACAGAGCTGATACTGCTGGAAACCAAACTTAAAGCCTTATAGTAAGTAAGAGTAGCTAAAACATAATGAAAATTGCATTTCCAACCTCAAATCATGTCAGAGGTTAAAATGAGAGCATTTTCAGGATGGGCAGGATGTGATACTGAAACTTGTGATGGGGACATAAAATGGTGATATTCAATGCCTAAGTTTCATTCAAGTACTGCTATCAACAGAACAAATCCCCTGATTCCTATCTGAAGAGATTATTCAATCTGGGAAGACATCCTCCACAATAAAACTATTATCCTTTCTACCCTTATCTGATAAGATGAACCTAGCTATGTCTGAAGAGTTTTTGTCTGAGCTATTGCTTAAGTCTCAGCATACAGACTGAATATATACAGAGAAAGATACATCTTTTCTGATTTTAAACTATGTAGTGTTCCCTTGCTTTGTTTGGACAACGGCTTCCTAGGCTGTGTATAAGTTTTAAGTACCATCAAATGTTCTGGCACTCCCATCCTTCTCAATGTTACCCATAGTTTGTTATGATTCACAAATGCTTTTGCGTATTCAATAAAGCACAAATAGATATTTTGGTATCCTCTGCTTTTAGCCAGAATTCATCTTACATCAGCAATGATATCCCTGATGTTATGACTTCTTCTAAACCCAGATTAAACCTCTGGCAGCTCTCTGTCAATGTACTTTTTTAGTTGGTTTTGGATGATCTTCAGCAACATTTTGCCTGCAGGTGATATTAATGATTATTGTCATTGTGTGGTGCTGTCAAGTACAACTCATAGCGTTATACAGTCGACCTGAACCCTGTCCTATCCTGTGCCATCCTCAACATCTGTGAAACAATCAAGCTCATTGCTGAAGTCACCTTGTCATTCTATCTCTTTGAGGGGTCTTCCTCTCTTTCACTGATCCCTCACCTTTCTAAGCATGATGTCCCTCTCCAATGAATAGCCTCACTTAGCTACATGTCTAAAGTATGAAAGATGCACTTTTACCATCTTTGACTCCAAGTAGCACTCTGGCTGCATCCTCTGCAAAGTATATCTGTTTGTTCTCTCGGCAGTCCATGGGATACTCAGTATCTTTTGCAGCACCACAACTCGAAGGCATCAATTCTTCTTTTATCACCCTTATTCATTGTCAAGCTCTCTGAGGTATTGTAGGTGATCATGAAGACCATGGCCTGAATTAGGCATACATTAGTCTTCAAACTGATATCCTTGCTTTTCAGCATTCTGGAGAAGTCCCTGACAGTGGACTTACCCAATGCAACACATTTCCCAACTTCTTGACTGCTGTTACAAAGGATGTGGATTGTTGATCCAAGGAGATTAAATTGTTGACAACTTGGATCCTTTCTCCATCCATCATAATGTTGACTGTTGGTCCTGTGGTGAGGATCTTTGTTTTCTTGATTTTGACATGCAATCCATACCAAAGGCTGTAGTCCATAACAAAGGCTGTAATGTAGTACTTCATCTTCTCCAGCAAATGCCTCAAGTCCTTCTCACTTTATCAAGCAAGGTTGTGTTGTCTGCATAATGCAGGTTATTGATGAGTCTTCCTCCAAGCCTGATGCCTAAGTCTTCCTTATAGAATCTGATTTCTCTAAATATTTGTTCAGCATACAGATTGTATAGATATGGAGAAATGATACAATCCTGATACACTCTTTTCTTGAAATAAAGCCATGCAGTATTCCCTTGTTCCATTTGTACAGCAGCCTCTTAGTCTAGGTACAGATTTCACAAGAGCACAACTAAGAGTTCTGGGATTCCCATTCTTCTCAGTGTTAGCCATCATTTGTTATTATCCACACAGTCACATGCCTTTGCATAGTCAATAAAGCACAGATATTCTTCTAGTATTTTTTATTTTTTTAAATTTTTGTTAATTTTAATGAACATATACAGAGATTTTGGATTTCCATTCATTCATTGTTGTAATTTTCTCCCTGTCCATCCCTCCCCTACCCCAGTTTGCTCTTCTCTTTGAAAAGTAAAATCCCTTCATTGGTATACAAGCCCCCACCCCACCCCTCCACCCCAAGTGCATTCAACTAGGCAACCTTCATTCTAGACTCTGTAATAACCATAATACCCTATCATATATTTCTTTTAAAATGTTCTCTCCCTTATCTGTTTCAATGCAGTATACATAATTTATCCAGTTTTTCTCATTCTTATTCCAACCCTGATGATAGTACCATTCTACAACATTGGCACTATGTAGTGTTTGTCCTTTTGTGACTGAGATATTTTACTCAATCCATCTGACATCAACAATGACATATCTGGTGCCATGGACTCTTCTAAATCTGGCTTGAACTTCTGGAATTACACTATCTATATACTGTTCTAGTCATTTTTTAAATGATCTTCAGCAATATTTTGTTTAAATGTGATATTAATGACATTGTTCAATAATTTTCACATTCTATTGGATCATCTTCCTTGGGAATGGAGACAAATATGGATATATCCCAGTTAGTTGGCCAGGTAGCTGTCCTCCAAACTTTCTGGCTTAACCTGGTGAGCACATCCAGAGATGCATCTGTTAGTTGAAATATGTCAATTGGTACCTCGTCAATTCCTAGGCCTTATTTATTTGCTAATCCCTTCAGTGCAGCTCGAACTGCATCATTCATCACCATTGTCTATTGTTCATACGGTGCTTTCTGAAATTTTTCAGTGTCAATTAATTCTTTTTGCTACCATGATTCTGTGTATTCCTTCCATCTTCTTTTGATGCTTCCTGGATTACTCAAGATTATGCCCCTAGCATCTCTCAGTATTGTAACTAGAGGCTTGAATTTGTTTTTAAATTCTTTCAGCTTGAGAAATGCCAAGAAACTTCCTTTTTTCTTCACTTTCTCCAGCTCTCTGATATTGTTCAATTATTTCTACTCTGTTGGATCACTTTTCTTGGGAATGGGAACAAATAGGAATCTTTTCTATTTAGTTGGTCAGGGAGCTGTCCTCCAAATTTCCTAGCATATACTAGTGAAACTGGACTCTATGGAAAAGAACATGACATGAGGATTGGAGGAAGATTCATCAATAACCTATGCTGTGCAGATGACACAGTCTTGCTTGCTGAAACTGAGGAGGACTTGAAACACTTACTGCAGATTATCAAAGACTACAGCCTTTATCAATCAGGAGATGAGCAGAAGTACTGCATTGTGGAAATCTTCTGTCAGGGACCTTTCCAAATTACTAAAAACCAATGATGTCTGTTTGGAGATTAAGGTTTCTATCACTTGCTATGCATCTGAAAGCTGGACAATTAGTAAGTATGGCTGAAGAATTGATGTCTTTGAGTTGTGTTGGAGGAGAGTACTGAAAATCCCATGTACTATAAAAATCATAAACAGATGTGTCTTGGAAAGAAAGGCAGGGAAAAATATGTTTCTTGGAGACAAAGATGGCAAAACTTCATATCACAAATCTTGGGCATGTTGCTAGGAGAAAGTTATTCCTTGGAAAGGGATGCCATGCTTGGAAAGGTAGAGGGTAAGAAAAAGAGGTGAGACCATCAACAAGATGACTTCTGTGACTGCAGCAATGAGCTCAGATGTGTTGGAGATGATGAGGATGGTACAGGATAGTACATGGTTCAGGTCTGTTGTTCACAGAGTTTCTGTGAGTTGTACTTGATTCCACAGTACCTAACAAAAACAATATTATCTAAGGCAGCACCTAGGGTGTTGATTAGGACAGGAATTTTACAAGACATTGTTAAATGTCTCCCGAATACACCTCCTACAGTTCATTTTTCCTTATAGACCTATAAATAGTCATAAATTCGAGCAAGTCCCATGAGACAAATCATAAATTAGATCCAGGAGAAGATAGGCTGTACTTCAAAAGAAATGTTTTGTTTTACTAATGTATGTAAACAGAAATCTGGGGAATGTGTGTGGGAATATCTATTAAGGTGTGGGATAATAGTGCTAAGAACATTAAGTTAGATCAGTCTTAGTTTATTAATATGAACCCACAAAGCACAGGTTCTTCATAATCAATGTTTCAGTTTTAGAGGTTAGGAAAGAATCTAATAGTTTATTTGACTAGTTCACTGAATCATAAAATGAGTGGTTATTGTTGTTATGTGCCATCATGTTGCCTGCAACTTAAAGCGACCCTATCAAAAATAGCTCTGAAACCTACTGTATCCTGAGCCAGTTTCACTGTCTCTGGCCCACCTACCGTTATTATCTCAGTTACTGTGTGAATCCTTCTCATTCAAGGTCTTTCTCTCCTGTGCTATCTGTCTACCCTTCCAAGCATCATATTCTTCTCCAAAGACTGGTCCCTCTTGGCTACATGTCCAAAGTATTTGGGACAGAGTCTCAAAATCCTTGCCTCCAAGGAGCAGCTTGGTTTTACCCTATTCAGGACTGATCTCTTAAGTTTCCTTGGCAGTCCATGGTATGTTCAATACTCTTCTCCAGCACCACAAATTGAAACCATCAATTCTTCTTCTGTCATCCTTGGTCATTTCCAGCCCTCTGATGCATAGCAAGAAATTGCAAAGACCATTGTCTAGATCAGATACACCTTAGTCTCTAGACTGACATCCTTGCTTTCAGCACTCTGGAGAGGCCCCTCACAGCAGATTTTCCCAATGCAATTTGCCTTTTGCTTTCCTGACTGCTGATGTCAAGATTGTAGTTGTGGAACCAAAGAAGCTAAAATTGTTAACAATCTTAATTTCTTCTTCATCTATCATAGCGCTATCAATTGGCCCATTGGTGAGAATCTTCATTACTCTTTAATCCATATTGCAAACTACAGTTCTTGACCCTCAACAGTAAATGCTTTAGGCACTCCTCAGTTTCAGCAAATAAGATAGATAAGGTAACATAACATAGATTGTTGATGAGTTTTCTCCAATCCTGATGTCACATTTCTCCTTATAAAGTCCAGCCTCTTGACTAATCTGTTCTTCATACAGATTAAAAAGTTATGGAAACAAGATATATCCCTGACACACTTCTTTTCTGATTTTGAACCATGCAGTATTCCCTTGTTCTGTTCTGATGACTTCCTTCTGGTCCAAATATATAGGCTTCATATGAGCCAAATCAGGTGTTCTGAGACTCCTGTTTTTCTCAAAGTTAGTCACAACTTGTTATCAAATGCTTTTGCATAGTGCACGAAGCACAGATAGACATTCCTCTGGTACTCTCTGCTTTCAGCCAAGATCCATTTGACATTAGCAATAATGTCGCTAGTGCCATGGCCTCTTGTAAACTCAGCTTGTACTTCTGTTAGTTCTCTGTTGATTCACTGTTCCAGTTGCTTCTGGATAATCTTCAGCAGGATTTGTTTGCTTGCGATATTAGTGATGTTGTTTGATAATTTACATGCTCTGTTGGATTACCTTTCTTTGGAATGGGAATAAAAATGGATATCTTCCAGCCATTTGGCAAAGTGGCTGTCCCCAGATTTCTTAGCACAGTCTGCTGAGCATATCCAGGGCTGCATCTGTTTGTTTAAATATGTCAATTGGTATTCGATCAATTCCTGGGGCCTAGTTTCTTGCCAATTCTTTCAGAGTAACTTAAACTTCCTCCTTCATGATCATTGCCGCTTGAGCATAAGTTGTCTGATGAAATATTTCTGTGTCAGCAAGTTCTTTTTGGTACAGTTACTCTGTGTACTTCTTCCATATTCTTTTGATGCTTCCTTGGTTATTCACTATTCTTCCCATAGCATCCTTAAGTATGGCCACTGGAGGCTTGAATTTGTTCTTCAGTTCCTTCAGCTTAAGAAATGCTGAGCAACTCTGACCTTTTTTATTTTACAACTCTCTCTCTTTTCACAATTCATTATAATACTTTGCTTTGTCTTTCCAAGCTTCCTTTTGAAATCTGTTCAGTTCCTTAACTTCTTGATTTCTTCCCTTTGCTTTGGCTCCTCAGTGCTGTAGTACAATATTAAGAGTATCTTCCAACACCCATCTTGGTCTTTTCTTCCTTCTTAGTTTTTGTAATGACCCTTTCCAGTCTTCATGGATAACATTCTTGATACAGCTTATCTGGCCTTTGCTCATGATTGTTCAAAATCTCAAATCTGTTCCAGAGATGGGTTTTTAATCCAAGTGGGATAGACTCAAGGTCAAATTTTTGTTCTTGTGGATTTCATTTTTTTCAGCTTCAGTTTGAACTTGAATATGAGTTCTTGATGGTCGGTTCCGTATTGAGCAGCTGACCTAGTTTTCACAGTTCACATTGAGCTTCTCCAATGATTCTTTTTATAGATGTTGTCAATCTGAGTCCTATGCAGACTAACAGGTGAGATCCATATATATAATCACCATTTATGTTTCTTATAAAAGGTATATGCAATTAAAAAGTTTACTGTACAAAATTGTACCATTTTATCTACAGCCTTGTTCCTGTCACCAAGCCCATGTTTTCCAACTACTGATTCTTCTCCATTCCCGACTTTTGCATTCCAGTCTATCCTGTTTGCATGTTCAATCCATTTCTAACTGCAAAAGTTGATAGAAATCATCTCTTTCTTCCTCTTTGGCTCTGGTTGTTGGTGCATATATATTTGAATGATGGTGGTATTGACATGTCTTGCTTGTATGTGTATGGTTATTTTTATGTCACTCACAACATTGTATTTCAAGATGGATCTGGAAATGGTCTTTTCAGCTATGAATGCAACCCAATTTTTTCTCACCTTTTCATTTCCAGCATAGCAGATCATATGATTATCTGATTCAATATGTCCACGCCAATCCATTTTACTTTTCCAATGCCTAGTATGTTACTATTTATGCATTGCATATCTATTTTAACAATATCCAATTTACTAACATTCCTGTTTCTCACATTCCACGTTCCAATAACTGGTGTCTGTTGCAACTATTTCTCCTCCTTTGTGTCTTCCAACCAGAGGGCTCAACCTCAGGTGCAATATCTGCTAGTCTAATTTAAGTGTGAAGTGTGCTGTATTGTGCATAGGGTTTTTGAAGACCTGTTGTTTTGGAAGTGGCTGGCCAATCCTTATTCCTAGTCTGCCTTAAATTGGATTTTCAACTTAGAGCAACATCTGGCAGATTATCATTTTATCCAGAAGTATTGGTTCCCAGCACCCTCCTTCCTGGCACCTGTGATTTGGTTTCGCCCCTACCCTATTCTGCTGGCATCCACTTCCTCCAGTATTCATTTTGGTCCTTCCACTTCCAGTTCTGCCTTGCCTGGTAAGCACTACCCTCTCCCTTCACCCCAGCAAACCCTTCAACCCTACATATGGTAGCTCAGTCCTCCACTCATTTGTGTGATGCTGATCTATTCTGTTGCTGCAGCTCCACTCTGACCTAAGTCTGCAGCCACCAATGCTCCACTCCCTCCTGCAGATGCTGCTCACTACAGCTCTGGTCTCTTGAGTGGTCTATGACTGCCATGTGCATAGCCACTGCCTGTCTGTTGCTCCCCTCTCTCATGGCTCCAGTAACCAGCAGTATCATGGCCACCAAACTAAATCAAGATAAAATGCAAGATTTGTGCTGCTAAAATGTAAAAGAGAGCTCTGGTGGTGTAGTCAATAGGAAGTTGCACTGTAAACCTAAAGGTTACAGATTTGAATCCACCAGAAGCTCTGCAGGAGAAAGGTGAGTTTTCTCCTGTGCAATTTACAGCTTTGGAAACCCTGAGGCTTAAAGGGTCAACGATGAGTTGGTTTTGACTTGATGGTGATGAGACTTGTAGGAGAATGGACTTATAATGGGGTTTCTTTGAGTCTGTACCTGTAAGTTTCAATTGGTGACATTTCATCTACACAGACCAGGTGGGAAGAGTTACTGAAATGGACAGTATACTCAAAAGATTATCCAGGATAGCCTGAACCATAGGATCTATAGCATCAGCTAGGGGGCTCTCATAGCCTAGTGTTGAGTTGTCCATCCAAGACTCATGGTTCAAATCCTCCAATTGCTTCATGGGAAAAAGATGAGTAATATTTTCCTTCACAAGTTAAAACCTCTGAAAATCCACTGGAGAGTCAACTATGAGTTTGTTCTGACTCAATGACAGAAAACAATAGCAACATGGCATTGGCTACTTAGGAGTGGAATTGATTAGAAACCTATTAATTGCACCTTCTCCTTACTTATTGATCATTTTGTTAGCCAACATTTTGCATTTGCAACAGCAAAATATCTACTATTTGACTGGTTGGGGTTTTTTCACATTAATGGTGTGTGTATATGTAGCAGTAACAAATAGTGAGATGTGAGGTAAGACTAACCTGGCTGAGATGGTTAAGGTTATGTGTCACCATGGCTGGGCCATAATTCTCATTGATTTTATAGTTACAATTTTATATGCAATGATATTGTCATCTTCCATTTTGTAATCTGATGTGGTTATCCTCTATTTTCACATAGTTATCTGGTCTTTAAAATGGGCCATGTTGATAAGTGATAAGAGAGTATTTATTTACTTAATCTGAACAAGTTGAAATTGTAAGTCAAGTAAATGACAATCTAACTTCAAATATCAAAAAGTGTCAAAACCCCTCAATCAATTCCTCTGCTTGAGGCAATTTAGAAATCAAAAGCCCCTTGAATGAAGAGGAGTCTAGATCCCTGTAAAGAAGAACTCAACTGCAATGCTTAAGATCTGTACCATTTAACTTTCCTGTAGTCTTTCACAAAGGAATCTATGGCTTTATATGAAAGTAACTATTCACTAGGGAAAGAAAATAATCAGACTTTTCAGGGATTATTAGATATTGGCTCTGAACACTAATTCCAGGAGACTAAAATGACATCCAAAAATTACTATAAGAGGACATTGACAAGGAACTGCCAGAAGTACAAGCTGGGTTTAAAAGAGGCTATTTAAAAAAAAAAAAAAAAGAGGCTATGGTACTAGGAATATCATTGCTAATGTCAAATGGATTCTGGCTGAAAGCAGAGAATACCAGAAGAGTGTCTATTTGTATTTTATTGACTATGTAAAGACATTTGACTGTGTAGATCATAAGCAATTATGGCTATCATTGATAAGAATGAGAATCCTAGAACAGTTAATTATGCTCATATGAAACCTAGACCAAGAAGTTGTTGTCAGAACAGAGCAAGGGAACATTGCATGGTTTAAAATCAGGAATGGTGTGCATCAGGGCTGTATCCTTTCTCCATACCTATTCAATATATTGCTGGTAGTGTGTTTTGTTGAGCTGGAATAAACCTGTAACTGACCCACTAGCGGGTTTTCAGAGGCAGTAAACCACGGTGGAGGAGACTGCCCATCTCTCTCCAGTGGAGTAGATTTGAACAGCATAGCATACCTTTGTGTTGGCTGCACAACTTTTTACCACTAACACACCACAACTCTGAGCAAATCATTCAAGAAGCTGGATTCTATGAAGAAGAATGTAGGTCAGGTTTGGAGGAAGACTCGTTAACAACTTGCCTTATGCAGATGATACAATCTTGCTTGCTGACAATGAAGAGGACTTGAAACGCTCACTACAGAAGTTCAGAGACTACATCCTTCAGTATGGGCTGCATCTCTACATCACAAAACCAAAAATCTTTTCACTGGACAGATAAGCAACATTATGATAGATGGAGAAAAGACTGAAACGGTCAATAACTTCACCTTGGAGCCACAATCAACACTCTTGGTACCAGCTGTCTGGGTATTAAGAGGGGTATTCAATGGGCAAATCTGCTGTCTAGAACCGAACCAAATTATCCAGAAGCAATGATGACATTTTGAGGATTAAGGTGCACCTGATTTGGGCCATGGTCTTTTCAGTCACTTGCTATGCACTTGAGAGCTGGACAATGAATAAGAATGATAGCAGAAAAACTGATGAGGTTCCGTGTTGGAAAAGAGTATTTAATATACCATGGACTGTCAAAAGAACAAACAGATCTTGGAGAAAAGTGCAAGCAGAATGATCTTTGGAGGCAAATATGGCAAAGTTTTGTTTCACATATTTTGGGCATGTTACTAAGAGAAACTATTCTCTGGAGATTAACATATCATGCTGGAAAGGTGAAAGGTCAGCAAAAATGAGGAAGGCCATCAACAAGATGGATTGACACAATGACTATAGCCACAGGCACAAGTGTATGAGATATTGTGAGGGCGGTCATCAACCTAGCCACAGAATAAGACAGGGTTCACATTTGTTCATAGGGTCTCTGTGAGTTGTCCTTCACTTGATAGCACCCAAAACAACAACAAAGTGGCACAGTAGTCCACTAGTCAGAGTATATGTAGGTCAAGTTATTAATACAGTTCTAGCTCAAGTTCAATATTTTGAGAAGCAATAGAATTGCCTCTAGACATTTTTTGGTAAGACATTTTGCATTCTGTTGTTGTTTTGTGCCATTGAATTGACTATGATTCATAGTAATCCTATGAATAACAGATCTAAGCCTTGCCCTATTTTATACCATCTTCACAATCTCTGCAAGCTCAAGTCCATTGTTGCAGTCACTGTGTTGAGGATCTTCCTTTCTTTCTCTGACTATCCACCTTTCCCAACATGATGCTTTTTCCAAGGACTAGTCCCTCCTGGTAACATGGCCAAAGTTCATGTGATGAAGCTTCATCATCCTTGTCTTTAAGGAGCAACTTGATTACACTTTCTCTGAGGCAGACTTCTTCATTTTTTTGGCAGTCCATGAATATTACGTCCTCTTCTCCAATACCACAATTCAAAGGCATAGATTCTTCTTCTGTTGCCGTTATTCATTGTACAAGGCAACATTCAGATTAATGTTCAGAACCAACAGAAAAAGCCATGCCTTGGATCAGGAATGCCTTGATCTTTAAACTTAATTCTTTAGCACTTTCAAGAGGTTCTTAACATCAGATTTGACAGCTACTACCATGGATGTTGATTGTGAATTAAAGTAAATTAAATCATTCACAGTTTAGTTTTGTTCTTTTCTATATCTGTCATAATGTTGTCTATTAGACTTGTGGTAAGAATTTTTGTTTCCTTGATTTGCATATTAAAAGTGAAAAATTATCCACCAAAAGTCCAGAGAGGTACAATGAGTTCCCAAACCCATTTGAAGGTGATTTCTATAGGTCCAGAATGTATAATTTGAATAGACATACTCACCAAATGATAGAATCCACCAACTGGATCCCTGAAATGTTGAATAAGGGAAATTATGGTAGGAAAAGCCAAATGGAAGGTTTTACAACTGCCTGTAGCTTGAAAAATAGTAAACCAACTTAAACCATTCATTCTTGAAGGACTTGCAGAAAGTAAGGACTTGGAAGATTTAATTTAGAATCATTAAGGGCTGGAAGGATTCAGGACTGGTACTTTTAACCACATCATTTATTCAATTCATCTATTTGGACTGTGGGGGTATAAAAAAACAGATAAATCCTGGATAACTAAAATGAATTATTGTAAAATTAACAAAGTGGTGACTCCAATTGGTGGTGTTGTCCCAGATGTGGTTTCATTGCTTGAGCAAATTAATGCATTTGCTGGTACTTGTAGCTCTTGATCTGAACAAGTTTGCTCAGTCCTTGTTTTGGTGGAACACCAAAATCAGTTTGCTTTCAGCTGACAAAGTCAGTATGATATTATCACTGTCCTACTTCTGAGGGCTGTCAACTCTCCAGTCCTATGTAATACTGGGTCTGTAGATATCCTTTTCCTTTCCATTTCCTTTCCCTTCCAACATCACACTGGTCCACGGCATTGATGGCATTATACTGATTGAACCTTAAAAGAAGAAATATCTTTGACTCTAAATTTTTCAGTAATCATAAAACATTTGCATATTAGAGTATGAGAAACTAATCCAACAAAAATTACGGAGTCCAGTGGTATAGGACATATTGAGATATCCTTTTTTAAGTGAAGGATCAGGTGCTACATCTGTCCCACCCCCAACTAAAAATGAGGCAAAATGCCTTATGGGCCTGGGCCCCTTTGAGGTTTGGAGACAGCATTTATGTGCTACTCTGTCCTATTTATCAAATGAGTAAAAAATCTGCTAGTTTTCAGGCACTACTCAGAAGTGGATATTTGATCATTGTAGCCCTTTCTGGGATCTCTCTGAAGGACAGCAAGGAATGAAATCCTTCCAGTGGGTAAAACGTGAAACAATGTGCCTGATTGTTCATTTTTTCCTGGAAGGAGAGTTGATCATATATGTGATTATATAGTAATTCTTGGGTTTGGGCCAAATGATTTGGTTGGATGACCAGGGACTTGAGAGTAATATGATTGGAAAAAATTATGACAAGAAGATCTGGAGAAGAGATCCAGGAGTAGATTTCCCTGAATAGGCAAAAATGGAAGCTATTTCTCCTAATGTCAATGCTAACCAGAGGGTAATATTAACAGAGAAAGATTTTAACTATCAAGTGAGTAGGCAGACGTGTTCTGTGGAAACCAGTCACCGCTTTCTGCAGCTACTCCTCCAATGATCCAATGGGCTCATCAACAAAGCATGATCAACACAGACTTCACTCACAATTTATCTACAGCCACTGCTGAGTGTCGATATCACATCAAATGGGACTAACTTCTCACTAAATATTGTAGTCGTGAACTCATGGACCTCACCAATCCTATTGTGTTCTCCATAATCATGAAGTAGCTGGCTTGATAGAAGAGTGGAAATTTCCTGATAAAAAAACTATAGTGCCAGCTAGGTGGCTATACTTTGCAAAGCTGGAGCATTGTTTTCAAGGAGGCTGTATATTCTCTAAACTAGTTTCAACTATATAGTACTGTTTCTCTCATTTCCAGGATGCATAGGTACAGAAATCAAGAAGTAGAAATGGAAATGGCACCACTATCACCCCTAAGGCCTCCATTCACAAATTTTTTTCCTTCCTGTTCCCACACCCCTACGTTTAGAAGTTTAGAGGTCTTAGTTCCAAATGGAGAGATACTCTTACCGAGAGACTCAACACTAATTCCACTGAATTGGAAATTAAGAATCCTACCCAGCCACTTTGGGTTGCTCATGCCTGTGAATCAATAGGCAAAGGAAGAAGTTATCATATTGACTGGTGTGATTGATTCTGATTCCCACAGGGAAATAGGATTGATGTAACATAACAAAGGTTAAGAAGAGTATGTCTGGATTACAGAAGATATTTTAGGACATCTCTTGGTATTACTATGCTCTGTAATTAAAGTCAATAGAAAACTACAGTAAACCAATAATTCCAGCATGGTTACTAATGCCCAGATCTTCCAGGAATGAAGGTTTGGGCCACCCACAAGGCTAAATAACACCAAAACAAACAAACAAACAAAACCCCACTGGCTTAAGTGCTTTCTGAAGGCAAAGGAAATGTGGAATTGATGGTAGAGGAAGGGAGTCCTAAATACCAGCTACAACCAATGATGAGTTGCTAAAAGGAGGACTGTAAATGTTATGAGACTTTCTGTTTGTTTGTTTTATTGACTCATGGATTTGTTGGTCCTTGCAAGCCTTCACAATTCTGTGACATAAATCTTTCTCTCCTTCTCCACATACAGATGTGTGTGTGTGTGTGTGTGTGTGTGTGTGTGTGTATCTGCTGTTGTGAGATGCCTTCAAGTAGACTACAACTCAGTGACTCAATCAACAATAGATCTGAACTTTCTCCTACCCTGCACCATCCTTGTGGTCTCTGATATGCTTGAGCCCACTGTTACAGTCATTGTTTTGAGCCATACATCTATTTATGTGTTATTTGCTTTATTCGTTTTGCTTTTCTGGAGAATCCAGCCTAAGACAGAAGGGTTAAATAAATATATACCAATTTTATCTCTTTTAGGTATAACTTAAAAATGATAGAAATTCCAAGAACTCCAAAATTATAAGGGGGGGGGCAGAGAGAGAGAGCGTGCACAAACAAAAAAATCCAGGGTTAAGTTTAGCTTTTGATAATTAGAGTTGGTTCAAGAAACTATCCAACATTTTTTGCTCATTGTGCCTCAGTTAGGATTCCTGCTATTTAACTCCATCTTATAAAACACCTGGAAGAAACAAGATGGTAGCAACTGCTCCAGGATCCCACCTCATAGCTCTAAATCGAAAAGAGAAAGAGCTACTCTTGCCCATGATAATTCATCCAAGACCTGAGCTAGACCATAATTAAGGTCATGAGCTCATCCCTAAACTAACTGCAAAATATTAGGGGATAGAATGTGATAACTGGGTTAGCTCTGGGCCTCAAATACCACTTGGAGGGGAAGAAGGAAGGAAAGAGGTTTATCTACCTATGACAAAAAGCATTAAGGAAAAGGTAATTCCTCACAATAATGGCATAATGTAATTGTTAACCACTGGTAAAGAAAACACAATTTTTTACCACTGGACCAATAGGCAACATCATAACAGGTGGAGAAAAGATTGAAACTGTCAACAATTTCATCTTACTTGGATCCACCATCAACACCCTTGGTACTAGCAGTCAGGAGATGTATTACACTGGGCAAGTCTGCAATCAAGGACCTCTCCAAATTATCGAGGAGCAATTATGTCAGTCTGAGGACTACGGTGTGTCTGATTCAAGCCATGGTGTTTTTAATCACTGGCTATACATCTAAGAGTTGGACAATGAATAAGGATGATAGAGAAAGAATTGATGTCTTTGAACTGTGGTGTTGGAAAAGAGTACTGAATATCTCATGAACCATCAAAAGAGCAAACAGATATGCCTTATAAAAAGTGTAGCCAGAGTGTTCCTTAGAGGCAAGGATGGAGAAACTTCATCTCACATACTTTGAGCATGTTGCTAGAAAAGGCTATTTCCTAGAGAGGGACATTACGCTTGCAAAGGTAGAGGGATGATGAAAGAAGAGTCTCACCAGTTGTATTGGCACAGTGACTACAGCAATGGTCCCAAGAATGCCAGAGATTGTGAGGATGCCACAGGATAGGACAGAGTTCAGGTCTGTTGTGCATAGCATCACTATATGTTATATTCAAATCAACAGCACATAACAACAACCACCACCACTGATGAGTCAACTTTGACTCATGGTGAACTGATAAACAACAGAACAAAACATTGTCTCATTCTGGGTCATTCTCTTGATTATGAACATGGTCAAATCCGTCATTACTGCTATTCCATCTCAATGAAATTCTTCCATGACTTTATTGACCCTCTACTTCAACAAACACTATATTCCCCCTCTAGTGATTGACTATTCCTGATGATAGGTCCAAAGAAAATGAATCAGTTGATGCTAGGATTCCTTAGGTTTTAATTGGCTACTATTCAGAAATAGTTTATAATTTCTTAACTTTATAGCCTGTCTTAGTCTGGAAGCTTTGCTGAAATTTGTCCATCCTGGGTGATCCTGTTACTAGTTGAAATACTGGTACATAACTACCAATAGTTACTATGAAACACTATGTAATACAAATTGCATTGAGAAAATCTGCTGTCATGGACCTCTCCAGAGTGCTGAAGAGCAATGATGTCAGTCTAGATACCAGGTGCCCCTAACCCAGTCCATGGTCTTCTCAATTACTTGTTATGCTTGAGTTGCACAATGTCTAAGGATGACAGAAGAGGAAGACCCCGGATGAGATGGACTGATACAGTGACTGGGGCAATGGGGGTTATTGTGTTGGAATTAGTAACATTGGCTCAGAACAGGGAAAAGTTCAGAGCTGCTATGCATAGGGTTGTGATACATCACAGGCGACTTACTGGCACATACCAACTATAACATACTATGACAGGTTTGGAAGCAGGAGTGGCATCCACTTTCTAAATAACATACCTCCAGAAACTTTATGAACTTTGTTAAATGTTGATAGTTGTAGAAGGGCTTGAGGCCTTTTGTTCATAGGGTTGCTATGAGTCGTGCTTGACTTGAAGGCAATCAACAACAACAACTACCACTGTCATAGTAACATAAAAGTCACTAAACTACAACAGACTGGCAGATGCAAGTAAAGCATCATTACAATAAAAAAAAAGTACAAGGAGGATATTAGGCTTCAAAACACAGAAATATGCAATGCAAAAGACTAATTTCCCATCTTATTCCACAAACAAGTCATTTGATAGTACATTTACCTGTGCAATGAAGCAAAGTTTCATGAAGTCTCATCAGAACAGAGCAGGGAGACACTGGATGGTTCAAAATCAAGAAAGGGGTCCGTCAGGGATGTATTTTGTCTCTATACCTTTTCAATCTGTATGCAGAATAGATCATCTGATATGCTGGGCTGTACGAGGAGGAATGTGGCATCAGGATTGGTGGAAGAATCATCAACAACCTGCATTATGCAGATGACACAACCCTGCTCGCTGAAACAGAAGAGGACCTGAAGCGCTTGCTGCAGAAGGTCAAGGACTATGGTCTTCAATTTGGATTGAAGCTCAATATCAAGAAAACAAAGATTCTCACCACTGGGCCAATTGGCAGCATCAATATGGATGGTGAAGAGATTGAGATACTTAACAGTTTTAGTTTACTTGACTCCACAGTCAACACTCTTGGTAACAGCAGCCAGGAAATCAGGAGACTAATTGCATTGGGAAAGTCAGCTGTGAGGGACCTCTCAAGAGTACTGAAGTGCAACGACGTCAGACTGGAGACTAAGGTGCGCCTGATCCAGGCTACAGTCTTTGCAAATACGTGCTATGCATCAGAGAGTTGGACAGTGAATAGGGATGATAGAAAGGGAATCGATGCCTTTGAGTTGTGGTACTGGAGAAGAGTGTTGAATATGCCATGGACTGCTTGGAGAACAAACAGGTTTGTCCTGGATAAGGTGAAGCCAGAATGCTCCTGGGAGTCAAGGATTCTGACGCTTTGTCTGATATACTTTGGGCATGTTGCAAGGAGGGACTGTTCTTTGGAGAGGGACATCATGTTTTGGAGAGTAGAGGGAAGGCGCAGGAGAGGAAGACCCTTGATGAGATGGATCAATTCTCTGAGTGGAGTGGTGGAAATGAATGTGTTTGAGACAGCGAGGTTGGCACAGGATAGAATGGCGTTTAGGGCTCTTGTACATAGGGTCGTTATGAGTCGCAAATGACTCGATGACATATAACAACAACCACAACAATCAATTTACTCAGTTTTAGTAGTCTATTTTCTGCACCCATAGAGCATTTTAAAGGGTAGTTCATGAAGATAAAGTATAATTTAAAAATATACAAAGAGCTGAAGTCAGAAAATCAAAAGGGAAGAATCCATGTGACAGTTCTCAAGCTGAAGGAACTGAACAACAAATTCATGCTTCGAGTTGCAATACTGAAAATGCTATGGGCAAAATCTTGAAGGATTTGGGAAGCATCAAAATAGATGGAATGAGTACATGGTGTCACTGTACCAAAAAGAATTGGCTGACACAGAACCATTTCAAGAAGTAGCTTATAATCAAGAATCAAAGGTAATAAAGGAAGAAAGTCAAGATACTCTGAAGGAAGTGGCAAAAAATAAGGCCTCAGGAATTAATGGGATAGCAATTGTACAACAAACAAATGCAGCCTTGAATGTGCTCGCCAAGTTGTGTGTCAAGAAATCTTGAGGACAGCTACCTGGCCAACTGACTGGAAGAGAACCATATTTATTCCAATTCAAAAAAAGGGGGAGATCCTACAGAATGTGGGATTATAATTTTCATTATAAACAATGTCATTGATATCACATGCATGCAAAATCATGCTGAGTATTATAAAAAAATGACTTGAACTGTACATTGACAGAGAACTGCCAGAAGCACAAGCTGAGTTTAGAAGAGGCCATGGCACTGACACTATCACTGCAGATGTCAGATGGATCTTGGTTGAAAGCATAGAGTATCAGGAGGATATCTATTGTGTTTTACCGATTATGTTAACACATTTGACCATATGGATTACAACAAATTGTGGTTAACATTAAGAAGAATGAGAATCCTAGGACATTTGATTATGCTCATGTGAAACCTACACCTAGACTAAGAAGTTGTTGTTTGAACTGAGCAAGGGAACACTGAATGTTTCACAGTCAAGAAAAGAGTGTAACAGGAATGAATCCTATCTCCATATCTTTTCAATCTATGTGCTGAACATATAGATCATACAAGAAGCTGGACTTGATGAAGAAGAATGTGATATGAAGATTGGCGGAAAACTCATCAACAACCTACATAATTTAGATGAAACAACTTTACTTGCTGAAACTGAGGAGGACTTGAAGTACTTATTGTAGAATATTAAGGACTACCATGTCCAGTGAATTATATCTCAACACCAAGGAAAGAAAACTCTTCACCATTAGGCCAACAGGCACTATCATGATAGATGGAGAAAAGTTTGAAGATGTTAATGATTCCATCTTGCTCAGCTCCACAATCAACACCCTTGGCACCAGCAGAGAGTAACAAAATATTATTAGCATTGGGAAAATCTGCCATCAAGGAACTCTCTAGAGTGATAAACAGCAGCAATGTCAGTCTAAAGACTAAGGTGCATCTGATTCAAGCCATAGTCTTCTCCATTGCTTGCTATGCATCTGAGTTGTTTAATAGTCATCTGAGAGCTAGACAATTTATAAAGATGACAGAAGAAAAATTTATGCCTTTGAATTGTGGTCCTGGAAGAGTATTGACCATACCATGGGCTGCCAAGAGAACAAATATGTTTGTCCTGGAGAGCGTGAAACAAGGTTGTTCCTTAAAATCAAGGATTTTGAAACTGTCTCACATACTTTGGGCATGTTTTCAAGAAAGGTCAGTCCTTGAAAAAGGACATTATGCTTGGAAAAGCAGAAGGTCAGTGTGAGAGGAAGTCCCTATATGAGATCGATTAATACAATGACTGTAGAAAAGAGGTCATGTATATTGGAGATGATGAGGTTGGTTCAGGATAGGGCAGGGTTCAGATCCATTGTTCATAGGGTCACTGTGAATCATAATTGACGTCATAGGACATAACAATAATATAATCTAGGACATTTTTCCATGTCTTGTATTAGAATCACTATAAGGTTTTGGAAAAATCTGCTATCAGGGACCTCTCCAGAGTACTAAAAAGCAGCAATGTCAGTCTAGAGACTAAGATGCACCTGATCCCGGCCGCGGTCTTCGCAGTTACTCGCTATGCATCAGTGAGCAGGACAATGACTAAGGATGACAGAAGAAGAATCAACAAATGCCTTCGAGTTGTGATGTTGGAGAAGAGTCTTGAACATGCCATGGACCACGAAGAAAACAAATAAGTCTGCCTTGGAGAGGGTGAAACCAATTTTGTCCTTGGAGCCTGGGATTTTGAAGTTCTGTCTCATATACTTTGGGCACATGGCCAAGAGGTAATAGTCCTTGAAGAAGGACATCATGCTTGGAAAGGTGGAGTGACAGAGCAGGAGAGGAAGACCCTGGATGAGATGGATTGATATGGTAACTGGGGTAATGAGGGCAGGTGTGTTGGAGTCAGTGAGACTAGCTCAGAACAGGGCAAGCTTGAGAGCTGTTTTCCTTAGAGTCACTATGAGTTGCAGGTAACTTGATAGCACATAACAACAACATAAGGTTTTAAACCTCCTTTGTGGTTGAAAGTATTGGATGCCAAACTATGGTCATTTTTGCCCTCCATAGGCCATATAATAACAAACATATTGGGAAATCCATTTACTAAGGATTACGTCCAGATCTATAAAAGGAGTCCTAATGGCACAATGGATAAACACTAGGTTGCTAACTTAAAAGCTAGCAGTTCAAACAAAACTTCTACTCAGTTTGAACTCAGTAGCCCAACAGTAACTCTATGCAGGAAAAAAAATGTGACAAGCTGCTTCTGTAATGAATACAACCTTGGACACCCTACAGAGCCATCATACTCTGTCTTACAGGGTCATTTGGATTAATAACTGGCTTAGAAGTAATGGACTTAGTTTGGGTTTATTTCCAAACCCATATTGGTAGGAAGCTGTGCTGCAATCCCAAAGGCACATGGTTCAAAACCACCAGCTGCTCTGCTGGAGAAAAGAGGGAAAATTGCTCGTGCATGATTATCTGCCTCTGCCCACTGGAAGGTCAGTTGAGGGCTAGTTCTGATTTGACAGTACACCACCACCACAATGACAACATTTTGGTGCTCAGCTCAGTTCTAGTATTTAATAGTTTGAACCTGAGTTGATCAATAGTGGTATCCCTTTCCCTCTATCTAATGACCTCCCCTGCCTGCGGTTATACTTGAAGAGACTTAGTGGAGCTGGTGAACTCTAAGGCAATATGTTCCCCAAGTCTCTCTCTTCTTCTAGAAGCTGCCTCCATTATATTTACTATCTTCACATTACACAAAAGGTATAATTGTATGATATTCCAGGTTATTCCTCAGATCCCTACCACAAAGGGGCTCTTTTGGGGAACAGGTAGAGCCTTACCTTTTCATCTTTGTCATCTTTTGTGCCTGGAAGGACATCTGGCTCAAAGAAAGCATCCAATTAAGTGGTGTCATTACCCCAGATTTCACTCACAATCACCTGCTGATTCTCAAAGAAGAACTTCATCTGTCAGGGTGTTAGAAGGAAAGGTACTCAGTCCAAGTGAGGGTGACGTAACAGAAAGGTCACCCTCAGTGCCCCTGGATGAAGAAGGAAGAGTTAAACTCACTGCCTTTTCCTTGTTCCTCGTCAAGCAAGAGCAATATTGACACAGTCAGGGAGCCTGGCAGGCAATAAAATGTGTAGATATAGGTACTGAGGAAAGAAAAGGGAGATTTAAGTTTGATTCATGCAGAAGTTGGTACCCATGGGGAAGAGGGACCAGCAATGACTGAAAACTGGCAGTAGAGATTCTTGAAGGTGATGAACAGTATTGCTGGGGCTTTGGATGACCAACCTGACAGAGCATGACCCCAGGGCACCAAAAAGGTAGCAAGAGCCAGCTCAGCAGTTTAGAACAGTGTAGAAAGAGGGCCTGAGATGAGGCCAATACTTCATGAGTGAGGCTGGTGCTCAGAGGCTGGAGTGCTAAGTAAGGCACTAAAGGCAGAACCTCAGTAATACAAACGTGGGTACTTTAGTTATGATAGAGGGAAAGGTGCGAGTCCTTGGGAAGTGCAAATGATTCACCTACTCAGGTACTAATGGAGATCTGAGTCAACAGGACTAAGCTGTGCCTGATGCAAATCGGGGTCTTTTCTATTACTTCCTCTGCCTCTGAAAGTTGGACAATGAAGAAGGATGGCAGAAGAATTGATGCCTTTGCAGAGTGACGTTGGCAAAGAGTACTGAGTCAATCCCATTGACTGCCAAAACAACAAAGAAATCTCTCTTGGAGGAAGTGTAATCCTGTTACTCTTCAGAGGCAAAGAGAGTCAAGTTTTGCTTCATACACTTTGGGCATGTGGTCAGGAGGGATCAGTCCATGGAAAAAAGATATAGTTCTGGGAACGATGGAGATTCAGAGAGAGGAAGACCTTCGAGGAGATGGATTGACACAGTAGTAGTAACAATGGGCTCAAACATGTGGGAAACGGTGAGGATGGTGCAGGATAAGACAAGGTTCAGATGTACTGTTCAGTCATCATGAGCCGTGGTAGACTGAATGGTACCTAACAGCAACAACAATGATACCTCAGAATAAAACTCTGGAGGTCTGTTTCTTTAAAATTAGCCATTGAAAACCCTACAAAGCTTAGTTCAGCTCCGGAACACCATGGAGTCCTCATGTGCTGGCGTCTCACAGTAATTAACTGGTTTAAAGGAAGAGTGACTAAAAGCTATTGGATCCGGAACCCATGGGTACACATCTAAGCTTAGCACTCACCCCACAGGTGAAAGGGGGGTGCTGAGTCCTCCCCTCTTAGCCTGGTAAGGGTAGGCTTCTTAACTTGATGGTGCTGAGCTTTAGGGAGACACCTCAGTGACTGTCCTCGGCAGAGCTGAGAAAGTCAGGGCTGACAGGCTGGATCATATGAGAAGAATTTCCTGGCAGCCTCCCAGACCGAGTGTGTGTCTGGGGCCAGGGGATGAGCCACTGCCAGCACCATCTGACCTCACGGATCCCCCTAGTCAACAAGCAGCAAGAACAGGAGACTCCCTCAGCTTTGGAGAAAGCTCAACAAACAAAACTCAGTTTTAAGGGGTTAATCCACAGCCCCATGAGGAGGCAGTGAGCCTCCTGTGAAGGGCAGAGCCAGTGAGTGGGCTGGGACCAAAGGAAAGACACGAGGCTGCCGGCCTGAGATTAGTTTGGCAGCAGCTCCAAAGAGAAACCCTTCAATCGCAGGGATTGTCTGAGCCCTCAAAAGCACTGGCTGCCTCCCACCAGTCCAACTAATGGGGCTGAGCTGCTGAGGCCATGACCTCTGTCTACACAGCTGATGGTTCGCTGCTCTGAATCCCTTTTCTCCAGCAACCAGGGAGACCAAGGTTGTTGAGGGTCTATGGGGATCACATACTAGCATGTTTTCTCAGCACCTACTGAGTGTAGCATCACACTCCACATTCTACTGCCTCCCAGCATGCTTAGCAGCTTGGGAGGAGGGAGACTTCTGGCCACACTTGGTGAATAATGCACAAGACCTACTACGCCTGGTTGGGGTGATGGGGAATGGGAGTGCCCAGGAGGTGATGGGTAAGAGGAGAGACGACAATAGGGTGTTGACGCTGGAAAAAGAGAAGATTCAGCCCTTCTGGAAGATCATGAACTCCCAGAGGAGGCAAGTCAGATTGATATGTGCCATTTGCTAAAGAGCTTTCTTTGTGTGCTGAATGTCTAGGAAAGGTGTAGATTACCAGGCAGTATGGTATCTCTCATCCTTTCCCACCACAGCCAACACCTCATGGCCTCCACACTGAGGCCTCCTCTCAGAAACCCTCTGCAAAGGCCCGCTGCATGCTGTGCTGAGGTGTGGCCTGTGAGGGAGCCAGGCACCCCAGGGTGGACGCTGAACGTGGAGGGTGTGCAGGTGCTGGAGGAGCAGCCTCGCCTCACTGCGTGGTCGCCATGGACTTCACAGAGGCAGGGAGAATCACAGGCTGGAAAAAAGAAAGGAAAGGGCGAAAGAGAAGCTGGGAGCTGAAAGCGGGAGGCTTTTCTGTCCCTCCCAAATCAGCGTGTGGCTCCGCTGTGTCTCTAATCAGCGGCTGCAGCTCCAGTGGCTTATGCCCTGCAACCACTCCCCAGGACCTGTCAGCAGGCTGACAGTGATGACCCTCCGATGAGGTGCAGGCGGCTGCCAGGCAGGGCGCGTGGGCCACTGGCTTTGGGCTCCCTGGCTCCTGCTGTTGCGGCCAGCGGCTCTCCCTGGTAATGAGCACTCCGCAGAGCGGCCGCCATCTATTTGTGTGCCTTCTGTGGAGAAGAGAGCTGCTGAGCTAGCCCACCCTGCCCCACTTGGCCCCCGCTTCCTCCCACACCCCTGGGTGTGGGGGGGGGACCTCAGGCCTGGGCAGGGCGCAACAGAGCGTGCAAGAGAGGCCAGAGGAGAGACTGGCACCCAGCCAGCAGCTCCATTCATCTAGGGAGGGAAAATGCTGCAGAGGCAGGAGAGAGTTGCGCACCTCACCCACCGCAGGGACGCCTGGGGCCACCTGAGCTGGGTTCCTGGAAGAGGCAGCAGGTCTTTGAGAGCATGAGGTTGGTGGGCCCTCCACCTGTCCATCCATCCCAGGGACCCTGAATGTTCAGTTGACCCCCTACCCCCAAGCTTCTGGTAACCCTGCCCTTCGAGTAGGTCCTTGGCTTGAAGCAGGCGCCTCTTCTACCTTCACACCAGAAGCTATCAGGACGTGCCTCCTCCGTTCCAGGCATTCACAGTAATACTGGTCCAGGACTGCTGAGCTGCCTTCTCTGGACAAAGATGGGCACAGGTTGTCTCCAGCTGTAGAAAACACAGCTTTCAACCGTGTGCTATTCCTGCCTTTTCACCAGATGCCTGCCTTCAGCACTGCTGTGGTTATGAAGCTACCACCACAACGACCACAAGGCAAGTCCAGTTTTCAAGAAGGGCCAAGAGGTACCCCAGCTCAGCCCTACTACCTTATGGTTTGGGTCAGCATGCCCCACCTTGGCAACTATGCAACCCCACCAATCCAGGGCCCAATCAACTTATTCCAACCACTTACTCTTTTCCCTCTGCTCTTTTCCATCCCCCCAGAGTCTAGAGTGGATTGAGGTAGCTTAAGTGTTCAACAAAAATGCCCATGAATTTTGCAGACTTGTAGGCTGAGCAGCTTTACCAAGAGAGATTGTTAGCTTTATTCTCCTATGCCTTGCCAAGGAAGGAGTGCCTTAAACAAACACACATAGCCAAGTTCAGCTCTCCTGTTCTCCCTACCCAGCCTCCAGCCCTTGGCCTTCTGGAGCTGGATCCCCGTGAGCCCTGTGAATTTGGACAGGCTGATGCTGGTGGCTCTAACCAACATCAATTTGCAGCCACCAGGATGCAGCTTCACCCTATGCTGCGATCATAAATTAATCTCCTGGGATTAGATTCTGTGTTTTAGTAACACTCTTGAGGCATTGTATTTACACATTGATAATAAAAAAGAGAAAAGTGAGACAAGTTCTGACAACTTTCAATAGCATTCCACAATAAAGTGTGAGGTGAGGAAGTGTCCAACGTTAATTAAGCCCATTTGGTGCTTACTGGGCTGGGGGGCGGGTGTCTGCTGTCCTGGACAGGTGCTATTTCTGAAACCCAATTTCCCTGTCTGCAGTGTAGCTGGTGCCTGCAGAAAAGGAGGATCTGGAATAAACGGAACTAACAGCAGGAGCTTGAACTTTGTCTTGTTTTGTTTTCCAATGCTGTGGACACTTTGCCAGAATTTGTAGAGAGGCCCTTGGAGGAAAGAGATGTTTAGCCCTTCCCTGTGGTGAACGGATGAAGCATCCAGACTGTGCACATCTACTCAGGGCTGCTGGGGGCCTGGGAGGGCAAACAGCTCCAAAACAACAAGAGGCTGGGCTCTGGGCTCTCCCCTGAAACAAAGCACTGGACGTGGCTAGGGATCTCTGACCAATAATTGCCACTGTTGTTAGCTTCTGTCCAGTTGTCCTGTCAGACAGAGTGGAATGTCACCAGTTCTGTGTCACCTTCATGAGCTCTCATATAAGCCCACTGTTGTATGCGCAGTGTCACCATCTCACCAAGAGCTTCCCTCATTTTCATTGGCCTTTTACCAAACATGAAACAATATTCTGTTGTAATCCATTGGGTTTCCCTTGGCTAATCTGAGGAAAGAGATCACCAGGACTTACTTCTTAGTCCAGAAGCTGCACTGAAACCAATCCACCCACTGGTCACTGATATTCCAGTGCTACAGTTTCCAACCACCAATGCAAATCTTCACAGGCCAGCAAACTGACGGGTTGTGACCCACCAATTAGTATCATTATTTATGACACTGCAACCTGTATTTTAAGCCTGCACATGCTTACACATTTTTGCATTTTCTTTTCATTTCCGCTTCTCTCAGTTTTAGAAGAGTCCCTTTCAGACACAAAGTCTTTGTCCAGGAATTAAAATAGGGGGAAGAAGGGATTTCTCAATCTCTCTCTCTCTCTCTCTCTCTCTGTGTGTGTGTGTGTGTGTGTGTGTGTGTGTTTTCTATATCACAGATGGACCACTGAATGTTGTGCATGGTGACTGGATTGTCAATAAAGGGGAAACTCAGAGGAAATGTTTTGTGCACTACAGGTGTGACTCCACCAGATTAAATCTTCTCAGAGCTTTTACTCTGTTCCCCAGCGTGTTCTGTGTTTTGTTTATTTAAGGGACAAGTGAATCTTTTTTCCATCCAGTGGGATTTCCCCAGGTGTCTGTACTGGAAGTGGAGATGAAGTCAGCCTCAGCCTCCCCCTCAGCTGCGTCTCAACCTCTCCCTCAGCTCAGCTCATCCCTGTCAACCTTTGGCTAAATCTGATTGTCTGAAAAACAAGCAGACTCTGGGGTAAAGCGGAAATTAGAGTTTGGAAGGAGAATGACCACATTGCTATCATGGACTCAAATTTTTAACCAGATTAAGACTTTCAGTGAGAGACCCCAAGTCTTGTTTTCTCTTTTGGACATGGTGGTTTGTCTCCAGCAGAGGGCTTCCAGGCAGCTGGGCAGGTTTTGCCTCACTTCATCATGCCCAAATGTATTTTCTAGAGAAAATAGAGTCTACCCAGCTGCTTTCACTGTACGTCCCATCCCCCTCTCATTCTAACCGCAAAGAAAAAGAAATATGTAGTGAAAACGTCTTCCAGTACCAGGGTTATGATCCCTCAGTGTGGCCTGATAGAGAATGATCTCTGCACCAAGTTTCGTGCTTGTCACAACGGGGTGTCCATTTGTTGTGCATCAAAGAAAGTGACCTGGCCTCTTTAAGGGAAGGTAAAACTTGGACATGCTGCTCTGTGACCAACTACCTAGAGAAAGGCCGAGAGTCCAGGAAATACAGGTGTAGGGCTCAGGGAGAGGCTCATAAGCTGATGAGCAATGCCAGCAGCCTGCCTGTCCCAAGGAGCTCCTGGGTGGTGCAAACAGTTAACATACTTACCTTTAACTGAAAGGTTGGTAGTCAGAAACCACTTGGAAGTGCCTCAGCAGAAAGGTCTGGTGATCTACTTCTGAAAAATCATCCAGTAAAAATGCTACAGACTGTGGTTCTATTCTGACACACAGAAGGTTGCCCTGGGTCACAATGTACTCAATAGCAACTAGATTGGCTTGTTTGGGTTTGTCTATCCATGAGCTGGCCTGGGGAGAAACCCTGAAGCCTGACCAGAGAAAATTTGTTTCTCTCTAGAATCACCGAGCGCACCTGGAGTGAATCCGGTTGGAACTGAGCAGGCAGACCTGGGTATTAAGCCAGGCAAAGTGCTATGCTGTCACTAAGCTTGTACCTGTAAGCTTCCTGGTAGTTTAAACTGTACCAAGTAGTCCATTCTCTCAAAAGAGCTCACAGTAGGTATTAATATTCTGCGATCCATATGGAGAGGTTTCTGGCAAGAATAAAGACTGTCCAACAGGTCCAACATTGTTATTTAAAGAGATGAGTGCAACATGCAATTCTCAAGCAATGAATACAGATGTGAAAACCGTATCTGGGGTTCCCCCACCCCCAGCCCTGCATCTGTTTTTTTTAGTGAGCCAAGAGGCTGACTCAAAAGGGGCAACTGACAAGAACCAAGACATGCAATGACGTGTACCCAGGGAGCCCTGAGGCTGCACAGCCAGAATCACCACCACCCCGCCACCCTCAAAGGCTCACATCTTAGACATCAAAATGGGGTGGTGTGCTGTTGGTTTTTTTCCTTGAAAGTAGTCCTCTCCAGCATCCTCTCCAATTAACAGTTCCCTCTCACGAGGCAAGTTTTCCTAGGAGAAAAAGAAAATGAGATTGATGTGAATGAACTCTAGAATCCAACAGTTAGAGAATTTTAAAACCACTTCTTTAAAACAGCTCTTGAGAACTTTGCAGATTTTCCTCATCATCTTCTGTATAATATAGACATTAAACATAAGGGCTCTGGAGTAGACTGGATTTGAATCTTGATTGGAATACTTGTCAGCTGTGTGACCCTGGGCTAGTTACTTAACCTCTCAGAACTATGTTCTGTGCTTTAGTTTCCCTTAATGTAAAGCATGGCTAATAACAACTACCTTCTAGGGATACTGTAAGATCATTGTGATTATTGAATTAGTTGGTTCAGAGAAAATGCTTAATAGTGATTGGTGTTTTTATTAACTAGAGTAAGTTCTGCTTAAGTGCTGTCTGCTGCTGAGATGTTGGACTGAATGTCTGTTTACAGGTTGGTTTGTTGACCTCCAACTTTTTTCTGACCTCTGCAAAATTTAATACACACACACACACACACACACACACACACACACACACCTCTGAACATAGAATTAACATAGAGCTAAACATAAACTGAACATAAGCTTCTAGAACATCTAATAACTGACCTGAAAGAGAGAGGAACAAGTATTTATTCACAAGGAGCTCTCGTGGCCTAGTGGGCAAAGAGTTACACTGCCAACTCAAAGGCACTCAGTTTGAAGCCACCAACTGCTCCACAAGAGAAAGAGGGACAATCTCCTTCCTTGTAGTTTACGGCCTCTGAAAACCTTCTGGAGGATCAGCTGTGAGACAGTTCCTGACTCCATGGTACACAACAACAACATTTTAAAAAGATTCTAATTACTTGAACTCCTTCTAACTCTAGTTTTGTCCACCTACAGATACTGAAGGGCTTTAATTTGCAAACAGACTTCCTCATTCCCTGAACCAGTCCCAACCAAGTCCCATAATTATTGGGAGTCTAGCAATCATGAAATCAGGAGACGTATTGCACTGGGAAAGTGTGTAGTCAAGGATCTCTCCAAATTCTTAAGGAGCAACAATGTCATTCTGAAGACTAAGGTGTGCCTGATTTAGGCCAGGATCTTTTCAATCATTTACTAGGATCTGAGAACTGAACAATGAATGAGAATGACAGAGTGGTGGTGTTAGAGTACTAACTGTGGAGTTAGAGTACTGAACATTCCATGGACTGCCAAAAGAACAAACAGATATGTTTTGGAGAAGGTGCATCTAGAGTGCTCCTTGGAGCTAAAGAAGATAAACGATACTCATCTCATATACTCTGGGCATGTTGCTACAAGGGGCTATTCATTGGAAAGGGACATCATGCTTGGAATGGTGGAAGGACAGCAGAGGAGAGGAAGACCCTCAACCAGGAGGACTGACACAGGAACTACAGGAATGGGTTTGAGAGTGTCAGAGATTGTGAGGATGGCACAGGTTAGAATAGAGCTCAAATCTGTTATTCATAGTGTTGCTATGAGTTCTACTTGACTTGATGGCACCTAACAACAATCCCACTTCAATGTGGTCAATAGTTGGCTTGTTACCTCAAACTGGTTAACCAGCGAGCCCAGGATGAACTATGAGGATTTTGCACAACAGTTGAGATCACCCTTTTCCCCATCAATCCCCATTTTGTGTTCACAGACAGCATGTTAAATTTCTTCTAGCTCTGGACTTGCAATCTCATCCGTATTTGAAACTAGCATCTCATCCTATATCCTTGTTGTTGTTTTTCTTTAACAGCTTAGCTGTTCTTTGACAGTCATTTGTCCAAATGAACTGAACTTTTTCTTATATCCAACCACCCCAGTCCATGACTGAAATCATATAAAAAATCTCCTAAGTGCCACCACCAGCTGCTCCAGGAGAAGCACTGTGTCCCAGGAGCTTACAGGATCACCTTTGTCTGGACTCTCTCTCCCTGAAGTGAGCTGAATCTGCCAAAGTCCCCTTGCTCATGGGGACCCCAGTTTGAACTGTGGGTGTCTTCATTTGAGAGTCAACTTTTCTGCTAATGGGGCCTGCCTTGCCTATTGCTGTTTTTAGCTGCTGTCAAGTTGACCCCCAACTCATGGTAACCACACGCACAATGGACGTAAACATTATCCAGTCCTGTACCATGCCCATACCCAGAGACTTGTTCAACCTGGTGCTGTGTGTTATTATGTACAATCGAGTTGGAACTGACTCAACAGCTTCTCCTGCAGAGGGTTTTCAGAGGCAATGAATCTCACAGGACAAGATTGCCTATCTTTCTCTCACAAAGCAACTGGTGGTTTGAATCATTTGCCTTTAAATTGGTGGTGCAACCCCTTACCACTAAGTCACCAGAGCTCCCAAAGATGAGAATTCTACCACTGAACAACTGCTGTCCCCTGCCCTGTAGTCAGCTTCCTTCTCCTTTACTACTGGCCCACAGTTTTAAGTTGCTAAGAAGCTCTGGTGGCTTAGTGGTTAAGGAACTATGCTGCCAACACAAAGGTACTTGGTTCAAATCCATCAGGTGCTCAGTGGGAAAAAGGCAATTTCTATCCTATTTACTACCTCTGAAAATCCACTGGAGGGTCAGCCCTGCCTCAGTTCTGACTTGATGGTAAACAACAATAACATGTCCTATGCAGCATTTTGAGTTTATGACAACCAAATATTATATGTGCAATTTGTCCTACCTGCATGCATACCACCAACACCAGGATGCTTTCAAGACTCCTCAAACTCAGCAATCTAAGCCCAAACTCATGATCTTCTGCCCAAAACCACACCCCTCTTCCACTCTGATGTGCCTGTAATCAGTTTTCCCTACTGCAACCAGAGTGATCTTTTCAAAATGCAAATCTGTTCATCACACACATCCACACTTAAAGCCCTTCATTAGCTTCTCATTGTTCTTAGAATAAAAGCCCAAATCCTTAACACTGGCTCCAAGTCCCACACTTCTGCCACTGACACCTTTTTAGACTTACCTGGTCTTGCTTTTCCTCTTCCTTGCCATGCTCCAACCTTTGGGTCAGATGAGCACTTAGGGCACTTTAGAAGGAACTAGATAAAGGGGTCCTTTCTGGGCCATCCAGTTCAAAAAATGTACACTTTCTCATCAGCCTTGGCTTAGCAAGTGGAGCTAGGCTGGATTTCAGCTCCCTTCTCACGCTTTCTCAGCCAGCAGAGCAGCCTGTCTCCCTAGAACACAGCCTGTGCTGTGGCCATGACAGCCACCCCTATCTTCTTTCGTTTCTCCAAAGTGCACCATGCTCCCTCTGACCCAAGGCTTTTGGATGTGCTGTTTCCTCTGCTTGAGACATTCTTGCCCGGACTCTTGATCCTGTGATCTTCTGCTCATCCCATAGATCCTAATTCAATCATCACATCTTTAGGGAAGACATTCTAAGTTCTCCTACCAGTGAGGATACATTCTGATTCCTCCTTATAACTGATCTCAATTTGTGAACATACATCACTTGTAAAACTTGATCCCTATCAGATTTTCCCACCACTCTACAGGCTCCATGAGAATAGAAATCTTGTTTCTTTTTTCTCTCTTTTGTGATCCCAAAACTTGACACAAAGACAGGCATATAATAGTTGATCAACAAATATTTAATGAGCACCTACTGAGTGCAGACTTACTAAGTACATGGCAGTGTCTGGACTATGTCTTTATAATCAGAACAATCTAAGCTTCCCCTAGGCATGATTAAGCACACCAAAGAGGAAACTATTCTGTTCCACTTAATTATGCATTTTTATTTAAAAATAGAAGTCTTTATTAAAACAACAAAGCATAAATATTAAAGAATGTATTTAAATAACATGCGCAATTTACTGCGAGCTTTAAAGGGGAATAAACACTGAAATGCAATTCAATGCCTTTTAAAATCGTTTTCTGTCATTATCTCTACTTTATCTAATCTTGTCTCTTAACCCAGGCTGGAGGAGAAGTAATTCATCCTGACTTTCCTAATTTTGTCTCAAAACCTGCTAAGGCTTGTCCACAACTCCAGCATGCTTCCCGCCTTCCAGGCTTTTTAGATCAGATGGCAGGCTTTGCAAGGAATTTGTGGTTTTTGTTCAACTGTGAGAGCGCTCCTCCAGTTTTAAAGGAAAATAGTTCCTCACAGAAGAGTAAGCATTTGGAGATATCTGCCTTCCCCAGCCCCACCTCCCCACCTGTTCTTTCTTCATCCTAATTCATAAGGAAAAGTCAGACTACTCAGTTACATCATAGCTTAACTCTCATGCCAAAACCCAGTGTGGGCCATCTCTCATTCTATTGTTCTCCTGGCATCGAACTTTTGAACCTATTTTTCTTTCTGCAAGAGAAATCGTCCATATGCAACCCTACCTCTCCTGCTCCAGGATTTCTGATTATTAGCTTGATCTATTACTTTTCAGACACCATCTTAATAACTGTTGTTGTTGTTGTGTGCTGTGGAGTCCAAACCGACCCATAGCTGACCCTCCAGCAGGTTTTCAGAGGCTGTAAATCACACAGAAGGAGACTGTGCAACCTTCTGCTGTGGAGGAGCTGGTGGATTTGAACCGCATGCTATTGGGATTGCAGCACCGCTTTTTACCACTAGGCCACTAGAGCTCCCTAACAATGGCAACTCCCCAATACTTAGTTTTGCAACAATGCTTAGTTTTGCAAACAATCCAACTGAAAACTGAAGAACATCTGTGTAAGAACTTGAGCGGTATGGTATCTTGAAGTCCCTAAATGGTATAGTTAGCATGCTTAGCTGCTAATCAAATGGTCTAAGGTTTGAACCGATGCCAACCCTATGGGGTACCCAGTTGTACCCTGATATATACATGGGGTCAACAATTCCAAGGCAACAGGTGTCTATAGAGTGACATCTTACACGAGGTGGGGCCACCTCCCAGCAAGGATGAGTGGCTCATCCCACCCAGGCAGATTGGCTTCTGAGCTTAAACTTCCCAACAATCTTTTCACTTGGCTGCTTGTTGACAGTGGCACAGAGTGGAAAACCTGGCTGATGGTGAGAGCCGGGAAATAAGAAGTCCATCCATTGACTGAGTTGCAAAGAGGACATTAATGCTAAGCTTCAGCAGTGGAACACAGAGAACAGCATTAAAGGATTTGCTTTTCATGACCATAATTCACAGTTAATGTACATTTGATGTTTAATGTATGAACCGGAGGTGACTTCAAACTCGCGGGCCTTTTCTAAATAGTGTTTTAATCTAAGGGTTTTTAAAAAAAAATAGAGGTTCATACACTCAGTCTGTCAGACAAGAGGGAGGGGAGAAAGGCAGAGCTAGGTGTGAGAATCCAATGTGGGAGCGGGCTTTTGTTCAATCCTTTATTGAGGTTTTACCTCTAATCTCTCCCTTTTTGATGCAATTTAAGATTAAGGAAATGAAAGGCAAGGCTGACTGTGAACAGTTTTACAAACAGGACAGCCGAGGGGCCTTCAGAAGACAGTTTTGTAAGAGGCTTTGGGCTTCAATCCCTCAAAAGGACAGAAGTGGGAGGTTCGCCAGTGCCCCTGGTTCCTGTGAGTGTGGGACCAGACAAGGCCTGTCTGTCTGCCAGGGACACTGATATCTGGGCACAGACAGGACATGCTGATGGGGAGGGAACACTGATCACCATAAGCTAGAGTGAGGCTGCCAGACCCACAGCCTTGGAGTGGTGGCTGACTCCTGGGGAGACCCTCTAGAGGGGTTCCAAGGCTGTCCACGTTTTACAGAGGGGCATTGCCCATCTTCCTCCAGCTGATGGTCCCGTGGGTTCAAACCACCGACTTCAAAGATAGCAAACAAACATGTAACCCAGTTCATCACCAGGAACCCTAGAATCAGGCTACAACTCTCTTACAGTGTTGGTGGGTTTGGAAAATGGTATAACCGCTCTAGAAGGCAGTCTGGCATGTCCTCAAAAGGTTGAACATACAGATTCCATATGACCTAGCTATACTACTGCTAAGAATAAACACCAAGAAAAACAACAGAGGTACAGACAGAGATGTGTACCCCGATGTTCATAGCAGCATTATTCACAATAGCAACAACATGAGAACAGCTGAAATGTCCATAAGCAAATGACTGGCTTGAGAAACCATGGAACATTCACATGATGGAGAACTATACACCCCTCAGGAGCAATGATTTTTTAAAAAAAAATACTATAAACCATGGGAGAGACTAGAGAACATTATGCTGACTACATAAAACTGTTATTATAAAAACAAAAGGATCACTACTGAAATGTGTATTAATATCCAAAGAGGGAAGGGGAGGGGACAGGGAGCTGAATGCAGGAATCATAGAGTTCAAAGAGTTAGATGAGTGGAGGGTGAGAGTGAAAAAAAAAAGTATATGAGTGGAACGCAATAAAAAAAATAAATAAAACCCACCTATCAAATCCCTTTGCCTTCAAGTCAATTTGAACTCACACAACCCTAGGTCAGGGTCCCCAGGATATAGTTTTACTGGAAGAGACTGCCCAAGGAACAGTTCATTGGCTCAAACTGCTTGGCATTTGTGGTTACCATCTTGATCTGTTACTCATTACACTACAAGGGCCCAATAATCAGCCTCTCAGAAACCTCACTGACTTCCAGTTCGAACCAACTCATAGTTGACACATGCACACCATCCCAGTAGGTTTAGGTGTGGGGTTTATTTGAAGCTGTAAATTACACAGGAGGAGATTGCCCACCTTTCTCCCAAGGAGCTTCTAGCAGATTCAAACTATCAGAGAGGCACCTTCTTTGATTTAGCAGTGCTCATGACCAGTGGAGCAGGAGCCAGCATGTTCTGACTGAGAGTCATAAGATGTTCTGGGTTCCTTATTTGTTTTTGAACAGGTCATTTCACCTCAATAAACCTCTGTCTACAAGGCTAGGTTCTCAGGTTCAAAAAGTCTTTTCACACTGACTCATAGCGGGACCCAAGAGCAGAGGGCAACTGCAGGTGCTAGGGAGACAGAGACCCTGTGTACACCTTCAACAAGAACACCTTCTCTCTGAAACGCTTTACAAATAGGAGTTCTGCATTAGATTTCTCTCCAAGAAAAATGTCCAGCTTCACAATAAAACATTGAAGGGTCCTAGACCAGTTGGTCCCATAGATCTGTTACAACCCAGGCTTAGAAGGGAAACCATCTGAACAAGCATCTTTGAGGAAATAACATGCTAAAATGGGTAGCAGAAAGAATCAATTGCACAACTTAAATGATTGCAATAGCCACATTGCTAGGGTCTAATGGAGGATGGGAGTGTGGATGTCTTTTCTGGAATTCAAGGTATCTATCAAGGAAAATGATATCCCCTAGCAATACTTCAGGGCAGGGGCCAAGTTAACAAATATTTAGATTTTTCCAGGTGAAGACAGGGAACCCCTAGGAGTCTGTGTTACAGTGACGAAAGCCCTTGGCGGCTAATGGAAAGGTCAGTGATTTGAATCTGCTGACGTCCTTAACTATTACAGATGCGGGAACACAGTGTGCCAGATGGGGCAGTTCTAATCTGTCTGCAGGGTTGTTCTGAGTCAAAATGGACTCCACAGCAGTAGATAACAGAGAGCCCCCAGGTGGGACAGTTAGGTACCTGACCACTAGTCAAAAGGTCAACAGTATGAGCCCACCCACCCGGAGGTGCCTCAGAATATGAGCTGGGAGAGCTGCTTCTGAAAGGTCGAAGTCTTAATGATTCTATGGGACAGTTCTACTCTGTTCACATAGGGTGGCCCTGAGTCAGAACTGATTCAATGGAAACTAAGGATAACCACACAGTGCTGGGACATAGGAAAAGGGGGCGAAGAATGTTTGTTGGAACAGAATTGTTTGGTAGAGCTGGGATACGGGAAGAAAGGAAGGATAGAAATGTTAGAGAGTAGAAATTAGAAAGGGAAATCTTCTCTTAGCCCTTACACTGAGGTGACAGCTAAACCACTTTATGTTCCTATGACGTTTCTAGCTCTGCATTGTCAGTGGCTAGGCAAAATAGAGTCAGTCCCCCTGCAGTAGGAGGAAGACAACTACAACTAGACAAGTGGGTGAAGCTTTCAAATAGCTCAACAGCTAGAAATCATCAATAGAAAATGGTGGGACAAGCACTGTTAAGAGATTCATTGATTTGTTCTTTGTTCATGTTTTCAACTCATTAGTGTCCTGACCGCTTACTTTATATTAGACCCTTTGGAATGCAAAAGAAAACCAGACCCGTTGCCACCGAGTCAATCCTGTCACATGCCAGCCAGTCCCATGTGCTTCAGAATAGAACTGTCATTTCCTTAGGGTTTTCAAAACCTAAGATACAGATCACTAGTGTCTTCTGAAGAACTTCTGGGTGGAATTGAACTGACAACCTTTCAGTTAATAGGGCACTTAATTGTTTACACCACGCAGGAACTCCAATGTGGATATAAACATAGAACCTGATCACATAGCCTAGCGAGAAAGTCAGACATTGAATAAATGGCTATGTAGGGGTTGACTGGTCCAATGGTAGTGTGTTATCAGAAACTATCAACATTAGTGCAACTGGAGTTGGTATACAATGCCCCCCACTGCTGAGTTTGACTGAAGAAGAAGAAAAACTGAACGTTTGGAACATTTTAGGGTTGCAAACAAGGAGCAAACAGTTGGGAAGCACAGGACCTTTGGCTCCAAGAACACACATTGTTCCATGATCAGCGTGATTATCTCCTGAGGAAAGAGATGCAAAGCAGGGACAATTGAGGAGGTACAGACTGTCCTACTGTCTCATAGCACATCTGTGTCCTTTAACACAGAGCTCCCTTCAAGCTGCTCGGAGCAGTCCTAGCTCACCCAGGTGGAAGGACGGACTCTGAACATAAACAAGGTCAGTCACCTGCTCCCACCAGTGACATTCATCAGCCTGCTTGAGCAACCCACTCCTCTGTGATCTTCCCACCTGGTTCTTCAGAAGAAATTTCACTATTTCGACCAGTTAGGCTCTTTTGTTTTCACTCTCCCATATTCCTTCAGTTAACTTGTATTAATAGAATTACACGGGCTGGAAACAAGGAGGAGGTAGACCTCCTGTGATCCGGTGGTCCAGAAAGACTTGAAACTGGTGTGAGATTCTTACATTCAAATAGAAGAACAAGACTTGTTCTAAGGACAGTGGCAAAGGCAGCAAGAGAACTTGGGGACATGGTACATGAGGAACAGAAGAGCTTACATGAAGAGAATCAACTAGAAGACCCGATGTGGGCATGGCACAACTGTTCCAACACCTGAAGGACTTTTCTAACAAAGAGGAAGTAGATTTTTGGTGCAGTCTAACTACTAGAAACAGAGTCAATGAGTAAGAGTTCTAAGAACAGGTATTTTTCACCCCTCTTTTTGTTTTTTTAAATCAAGAGTTATATAGAAATGACTGGACACTGAGTAGAGAAACTTCACGAGACTGAGAAATAGTAAGTTCTCTATAGGAGAAATATAAGCAGAGATTCATTATTCCTTTGGCAGAGATATTTTCACAGCACAAAAAAGGAGGTGATGAGGTAAGCCTTGGGGATTGTGTTGGGGTTTTTTAAAAATTTGTTTTAAATTTTTTTTTAATTAGTTTGCTTACAAAGTTCAGTATACATTGAGTTTCACAGTATTCTTCATTCACACTGTGTTTCATACAATCATTCTCATGCATCATGTTTCATAAAATCAGTCAGCATTGGACCTTGCCCATCATTACCCTGTCCTTTTGCCCAGACCCTCCCCTTTCCTCGCCCCATTCCCTCCACTCACTAAATGGTGCAACCCTGTGGTTTCACCCCTGCCCATCTTAACCCCTCCACTTCTCCTCTCCTCTCCTTGAGTTCCCATACATGTTTTACTACTTATCCTTCTATTTTTACAATAATGGTTTTATGCAGTATTTGTCCTTATGAGACTGAGTTAGTTCACTCAGCATAATGCTCTCCAGCCTCTCATTGCCCCTGAGTGCTGCACAGTATTCCATTGTGTGAATGTACCACAATTTCTCAATCCATTCGGTTGTGGGTTTTAAAACTCATCCACACCTGGCAATGTTTGGTTTCTATGCAGATCGAGTAAACCTGTGTTATTTTCCCAAACCTTCAATCTGCCAAGAAGCCTTGTGGCTTAGTGGGGTAAGCATTGAGTTGTTAACCAAAAAGTCATCAACTCAAATCCCCTAACCCTCTGAAAAAGAAAGATGATGCCATTTACTCCCATGAAGATTTGTCAATTCAGAAATCCTATGGCGCAGTTCTGCTCTGCCCCATCTGGACACAAGAATCAGAAGTGACTCAGAGAAGGTGGTTTTGGTTTGGGTCTGTCCTGTGATTCGCCTCTCCCAGTTGTT
Source organism: Elephantulus edwardii (assembly GCF_000299155.1). Classification (NCBI taxonomy): domain Eukaryota; kingdom Metazoa; phylum Chordata; class Mammalia; order Macroscelidea; family Macroscelididae; genus Elephantulus; species Elephantulus edwardii. The sequence goes on along the minus strand of NW_006399843.1, from coordinate 8,322,297 downwards.
TCCATCAAGCCCTCAGCAAACACCATGGAGGAGACTCAGAGCCAGATGGGATTTGAGGGGTTCTGTTTTCTCCACGGCATGAGCTCTCCTCATATTACTCATCTTCTCCCATGCAGGAGCTGCTACATCTCCTCCAACCCCACTGGACCATCCACCCTAGAATATTGTGCCTACTAAAAAGAGAAAGAACCCTGTCTCCTCCCAGTCTGTTTCTTGTTTCCATTAAAACTTCAGCTCTGAAAAATTTCACTGTCACAAAACCACTGACCTACCTCACCAGCACACACATCTGTCCACGCCAGACAGTCAGACTCAGAACTCGTGGTTGCAGCCTAGCTAAAGGCCTCCCTTCCAGGTCTTCCATGGCAGCCCTCTCTACTGCATGGCACCTTTAAAGGGACAACTTTGCTGAAAAGACAGAGAGCAAAATGGATTCCATCCAGGAGAACTAATCCCGAAAAATCAAAATCTTCCACATGGGGGTGATGATAAACAGATGCCTCTCATCTCGACAAATGAAAGGTCACCCACAGACAGTGCGGAGTAATTATTAAATAACTTCCCCCATTTGTTCAGGATCAGTAGCGACCTCATTACCTGGATCCGAAGACAATATCTCTAAGTCCTGGGCATGGATCCAAAAAGGTCATTAATAACAGGAGAGTCCCAAAATTTGCAGGGGAAGAAAGACCAGCTCTAATTAAGGAAGCAAAGCATTCCACCTCAGCCCTTTACATCAACAGTTTGCATGGTAATAACAACAATTTGCATTTCTCAGGTGCCTACTTTCACAGTTGCTTTGACAAACAGTAGCCAGGCTAACTAGCCTTTTCCTCTACAAACCGGATGGGTCTCTCTCTTTTCTGATACAGGCAAGGAACCAAGCCCACTTGTGAGAGATTATCCCTCCCCAGGGGCTAAGAAAGAACGGGTTCAGAATCCAGGTCTTTTGTACTCATAACTGCCCTTTAAGAAATATCCAGGTGTGTGCCATGGTCACCTCATGCCAAAGAATTTGATTTAATCCTGACCTTAGCTTTCCAGCACCTCCTAATGGAAAGCAAGTGTACTCCAGGGAATCGAGTAAGGAAGACAGTCAATTCTCAGTGAGCAGGAGGTCTTCAACTTCTTACGCTGGGTATCCCCAACTTCTGACTAAGACCTCCCCAACCACAAAGATAGATTAGATTTCTCTATCTCTCATCATAGCCCCAGAATCACAGTGGTCTCCCCTTGCACTTCAATCCTTTTGCCTGTCTCCCTTCCTTTGGAAGCAGTATTTCCTTGTCATGTATGTAGTGAGAAATGATATAGACCAAATGCATTTCCAAAGTTGTAAATTGCACAGGAGACCCCCTCGCTTTCTTCTAAGGAGTAGATGATTCGAGCCATCACAGAATGGTTAGCTACACAACTTACTGTAGAATGCAACACCAGAGCTGCCTGGAAGCAGCACGTGGCTGTTGCTGCTGTTATGTGCGGAGAAGTCTGAACCGATTAATAGCTGACCTTCTAATGGCCTGTCAGAGTCTGTAAATTGCACAGGAAGAGATGGCCTGTCTTTCACCCCTAGAGCAGCTGCTAGATTTAAACCACCTATTGTTAAGGAAGAAACGGAACGCATAAATATGGACATACTAGGCATTAGTGAGATGAGATGGACTGGCATGGGGCATTTTGAGTCGGATGACCATATGATATATTACTCTG
>NW_006399843.1:8296868-8317952 GCF_000299155.1 Elephantulus edwardii | reverse complement strand
AACAACAACAACAACAACAACATCTTTTAATTACTAGCACAAGGTGCAGCCAGAGTGATATTGGAGGCCAAGATGATGAAGCTTCATCTCACATACCTTTGGCATGTTGCTAGGAGGGGTTATTCCTTAGACAGAGACATCATACTTGGAAAGATGGAGAGATGCCGAAGGAGAGGAAGACCCTCAACCAGGAGGGTTGACACAATAACTGTGGTGACGGGCTTGCGATTGTGAGGATGGCACAGGACAGGACAATTTTCACATAGGCTGTGCAGAGGGTTGCTATGACTTGACTCGATGACACCTTACAAAAACAACAAGCCACTAATACTTCCTGGAAGCAGTACAGCAAGAGTGGTAGAGAGAGAGTTCAAGCTCTGAAGTCAGAATCAAGATAAAGCCAACCTGACATTTACCAGCTGCTGTGGATTGAGTTTTGTGCCCCACTCCAAAATATGTATTAAAGTTCTGATCTCTATATTTATAGAAGAGATACTCTTTGGAAATAGAGATTTTAATCATGGTGTTCATAAGCTCATACAGGAACAGTTGTAGTTTTAATTTTTCGCCTAATATGGGGGGTTTTAGCTACTCTTAAGCTGATTCTTGACTCACCCTCCTTCCTCAATAGAAAGCTCACTGTCAATTTTGCCATCAATTCCATGACTGGCTGCAGACGATCACGTGTTTGTGATTCCGAGGGCTCTCACTGGCTGGTTTTGGATGTAGATTACCAGGGCTTTTTCTGTATCCTGGGAGGTCCTCCAAAGTCTGTTGAGCACCACAGCAATGCAGAAACCTCCATCGATGGATGGACATAGTTGTGCCTGAGCCGCACTGCTCAGCCATCAGAGCTGCTTTCTGCAAGGAAGGCAAGATTTCCTCCAATGAGCCACCACTGCCTCCTACAAGAACAGTGTGACTCCTAATCACTTCTGAGTTATAGAAAGAATACAACATTGGTGTAAAAGAGACATGCAGGGGGAGAGGCCACGTGAAAAGAGACTCTCAGGGCAGAAGTATAGCTATTGCTTGGTACCAATGGGAGATTTGCTCCTTGGCTTTCAAAATCCTCCCATACTCAAGTCCCTTGTATCAAATGGCAGAGTATTTGTGTATAAGTCACTGCATATCCCCCATATATTTGAAATCATTTCTAGATTACTCACAACATCCAATACAACGTAAATATTATGTACACAGCACTTTACCTCTTCTTAGTCTTTGAAGAATTGTTTTGACTACTTAATAGCTTTCCCCTTACCCCAAATAATTTTTGTGTGTTTGGTTGAATCCAAAGATGCAGAATCTTGTGGATCAGAGGGCTATTTCTACAAGCCCAGAAGTGTCAATGATTGTAAATTATTATAAGTGGAAACAGACAAAGAAGGACTTCTCCCAGAGTGATACCCTGAATTTGGATTTCTAGTCTCTGATGTATGAGAAAATGAATTTCTCTTCTTTAAAATCACCTGCCTATATTTTTATTGTAGTTACAGGAGCCCTAAGTAACTAAAACACTAGTTGTAAAAGCTCAGTCAAAGCTCTAAGTCTCAGTTCCTCATCTATGAAACAACCACAATGAGATATAGATAGATAGATAGATAGATAGATAGATAGATAGATAGATAGATAGATATTTATAGATAGAGATAGAGAGAGATAGATAGATAGATAGATAGATAGATAGATAGATAGATAGATAGATAGATAGATAGAGATATATATAGTCCGAGGAGGGACTCTTTTGAGATTGAATTTTTAACGGTAGAGCCCTTAACACTTAAGACAAGAAGCCAAAGATAGCATGATGTTGGGCAAATTGTGATTAGAAGAGTCATTGTCAGAATTAAATAAAAGAATTCAAATCCTTATAATTCACAGTAGTTTAGCAAATGTTAAACCACTGTTCCCAGGGGAAAATCCCAGATTAGGTTGTTATGAGCCTTTGGTCACATTTTTTACAACTGATCGTTGCCTTGCTGTGTGTGCACTTCTGTCTAAAGATGTTGTTGTTGTTGATTGCCATTGAGTCAAGCACAACTCAGAATGACCCTATGAACAAAAGGCCTGAAGCCTTTCTATAACTATTGTTGTTTCTCCAAATTCGTAACGTTTCCAGAGGCAATGTGGTTTAAGAAGTGGATGACACACCTGTTTCCAAACCTGTCTTAAAACTGGGAGATCCACCAAACACTGTCTACCGTGGGCAGCTGTTATGGCATTTGACAACCCCCCCCCAATGGCACCAGGTTCAACATCACAGCAAACCCAGATTACCTCAGTGCAGCAAATTGACAGAGGAGTACTGTACAACTTAAAAGAATGTTCCACCAAAACAAAAATAAAATAACACTAGACCCTAGGGCCCAACCTACTTTTTTTTTTTAAATTATTTGTGTTGTGTGTGTACCATCAAATCAGATCTGACTGATACAGGAGGACATTGTCCCTCCTTCCCCAGCAGAGCATCTGGTGGATTCGAACCGTGCTCCTCTGGGATTGCAGTGCAGTTTCTTGCCACTAGGCCACCAGAGCTCCCCCCTACTGACTTTTAAATAAAAGGGGGGGGAGAGAGAGATAAAAGGGACATATATAGGGATATATAAACAAAAGAAGGGATATATATAGAGAGTTATAGAAATAAAATGGATACACACACACACACACACACACACACACGACCTAAAGGCTTTCTATAACTATCATCGTTTCATCATGTTCAGAGTTTCCAGAGGCATGTATGTGGTTTAGGAAGTGGATGCCACTCCTGCTGAGTTACTATGAGTTGTTGATTCATTAAAAGACCTTGCTTAACATATCAGGCTGCTAACCAAAAGATTCTCAGTTCAAATTCACATACCCCTCTGTAGGAGAAAGATGAGCAGTCTCTTTCTGGAAAGATTTATAACCTCAGACACTCGAAGGAGGGTCGCTGTGAGTTGGAAGTGACTACAGCAGTGGGATTGTTGATTCATTAGCATTGAACTCACAGCCAACAGTACTATCACTCCTGCCTGTGAACGAAACTGATCCAAGACACTTATTTTCCCCAGGAGGCACATCACATCTGTCCTGTGGTTAAGGAACACTAGACAGCAGTTCAGTACTCTGCTTGGTGGGCATTTTAAGTAGAGAGCTCACCAACAAAAAGCACAGAAATGCATGGCACTGAATTAACCGCAAAAAGGACACTTGTTTACAGAGTGAGAACTGCAAACAAGAAGGCAGGACAACACCTTGTTCAGCTTCATCTGGGAACAGGCACGTAGGGGAGCTGAAATTTTGACTGCCTTGCACGTGTCCACGAAAAAGCACCATGTGTATTGATTTGGGGGTTACAAAGAAATGTTAGCAAGGAGGCAAAACCACGAACATGAAACCCACAAATAGCAAGGATTGCCGGAATATAGAAAATGCTTATCACGGTGGCTGGAATACAGCAAATAGCAGACATCACTATAGTATTTCCATTATCGCCTCACTTTCCCAAAATCCCAGGCTGTAGAAAGGCTAAGAGTGGCCTGAGTGGAGAAATGATGTCTAGAATGTTCTTAACTCCACTCCCCCACCTTTTCAGGTCTTTTTGCATCCTCACCCCAAGCTCAGAGATGCAGGCAGGCCAGGAGTTGCTCAGCTACCTATGAACGGCCACATAAACTCTTGTGAAAATGGAATTCTTTGAGGTCGGGCAGCATCCTTGGGAAATGGGCTGAGAGGACACCCCCAGGGTAGGTCTGAAAGCTCTTCACACAATCTGTCCTAAGGTTATTACAGGGAATGGATCTGATTAATCTAATTAAGACAGAATATCCCATTTCCACCTCACTCAGCCCGGAGCTCAAGGGGCATCAGACTATATCCAGGGCCCCCCCCCAAATGCGCCCAATAATTAAAACTGTTTCTGCCCTGGCGGATCGCTCTCCCCATCCCTCTCTCCCATTAGTGGAGATGCAAACAATAAATAATTTAATAACCCAGGTTGAGTCGAATCTGGTTCCAAAACAAAGTGTTTTAATTCTCCAGCGTGCCTGCTTTTGGCATTACTGTAATTCCATTTCCCCTCACTTGACTGGGCCTTTTGCTGCTTTTTAGGCTTCTCGTATTTCTCCCCCAGTTTTCCCCATGGGGCCCTGACAGCTGCATTATAGCAGGACCGGGCAGCCAGCATGACATCACTCACTCCTTGAATCAGCAGCAGCAGGCTGGCAGAGGCAGGCATGGACTCATTAGCCTAGCAACCTGCTCTCCATCTTGGTGGCCATGGATGGCAGTCTATGCGGCCGCAGGCAGGGCTGCTCCCTGCAGCACCAGGCCGCATCCTGCCCTTGGTCCTTCTCTCTTCCTTGTCCAACTTCCCTGTAACCTCCCACCAGCTTCAGGCAGCCCTAGTTGTGGAGGAAGCACTGGGAAAGGAGAAAAATCATTGGATGGTGTGACAGAGGGTCTAATTCGCTGTCACAGGCCATCCTGGCTTGGAGGTCAGAGTCGCCTTGGCACTTTTGCTGATGATTGTTAACCCCTCAGATCTCTGGGTGATGCAAATGTTTTGTGTTTGAACAGTAAACTGAAAAGGAGCCCTGGTAGTGTAAAGAGTTAAACACTCAACTGTTAACCGGAAGGCTGGCTTTGCAGCCCACCCAGTAGTTCTGTGGGAGAGATTCTCATTCTCACTGGCATCAAGCTGAGCACCTCTGAGCTGACCATCCATTGGGTTTCCAAGGCTGTAAATCGTATGGGAGTAGTTGCCCATCCTTGTCCCACATTGTTCTTGTCATGTGCCATCAAGTCAACTACAATTCATAGCATCCTTGTGAACAAAGGCTCTGAACTTTGCCCTATCCTGCTAAGGAACTCTCGGTAACACCCTAAAAAAATCCCTATATTGTTGTCTGCCATCAAGTCAGAATGGGCTCATAGCTGACCCATCAGGAGGGTTTCAGAAGCTGTGATTCACACGGGAGGAGACTGCCCATCCTTAAGTGAAGCAGCTGGTGGATTTGAACTGCATGCCTTTGAGACTGCAGCACAGTTCCTTGCCACTAGGCTACGAGACCTCCCTGTCACACAAGGTAACTTTGAGTTAGAATTGATTCAATGCACCTAACAACAACACCACCACTAACTCAAATATCGGTGGTTAAAATCCAGAGGTACCGGAAAAAGCCTGGAGATTTGAATTCATCAAGAAATCTTGAGCAACAGTGTTTGGCACTATACCACGATGGGGTCACCAAAAGTCACCCTCACCTCTGTGGTAATGGGTTTGGTTTTGGTTTGTTGATTGGCTGGTGGCCTGGTGGTTAGAAGCTGTGCTGCAACTACTCCCAGGGTACGCAGTTTGAATCCATCTGATGCTCCTCTGGAGGATGATGAGTAGTCTCCTGCTGTGAGATTAACTGCCTCTGAAAACTTACTAGAGGGTCAGCTATAGGTTGATTACGGCAACCAACCAACTATACCACCTAAAGAGATGAGCTTGTGCTACCTTTCAAAGGAGAGTCAGAAGAAACACAGCAGGCTCTCACTCCAGCCAAGAACGATCTCCCTTCCTGGTCGCCCAGCCCCTGCTCCTTCCGAGCAGGGAGAATGTGCTGATGTGAGAGTCTGGTGCCCTTGCCCACAGCGAGGGGGCTGGGGAGCAGCAGCTGCCAGGGAGGAGCAGGGGTAAAAGGAAATGCACCAATGGTGCTTTCGTTTAAATAAAGAGCAGAGAAGCATTGTGCTCCATTGATTACAATTTTTTTCCCCCCTGAATGTTGTGACATTTGCAGGAAGGCTAATTTATTCAAGCATGGAAATCTTTAAAAACTTAATTAAGTTATTTCTGTGATTTTCCATGCCTTATTGTTTCGAGTTCACATTTACTTTCATCCTTGTTAATAAAATTTAAAAAAAAAATAAGAGGGGATGGGGGTGGGGAAGAGAGAAATGATCCCACAGAACCTTTCAGCATTGTTTCTAGATGCTGCCTTCACCTGCGTGGGACCTTGGAGCATAAAGGCTGGAGGGCAAAAGGATAGGGGGCATGTCCTCCAATGGCAGGACTCTCTCCCCAAGAAGATGGGTGCGGGCTAGTGGTAAGACATTGTTCTGCCATCACAAGGGTATGTGGTTCAAATCCACCAGGGGTTCCAATCTGTGGGAGAAAGATGGGCAGTCTCTTCCTATGGGATTCACTGCCTCTGAAAACCTGCTGGAGGATCAGCTCTGGGTCAGTTCCAACTGAGTGGTACACAACAACGACAACACAAAAACCCTGCCTGACCTTCCAGGTACTGCGGCACTTGCAGTAAGCTTGGGTGCGTTCAGACAAAACGCTTCTAATTAACCTCTGATTCTCTCCTCAGAATCCAACTCCACAGCATCTTGGGAAAGTACTGTGGGCTGGAAGGGTGGAGTGGGCTAAGGGGTAAGCCTGGAAGTCAGAGAGCCAGGTCCAGTTCTCTGAGAGGTCAGGACTCAGTGTTTTGCCCAGGCATCTGTACTACTTGGAAATAAGGGCTTCATCCTAATCAAAGGTTAGCTTTTTACTCACGTGGGCCCCAAATTCCCTAGAAGTAATGCTTACTTCTTTCTCATGAATGGACAAAAAGGAGGCTCTCAGGCCCTCATTCAACTACGCAGTAGTTAATGGTCCTACTCAAGTCCCTAGGGGCTATGGGAGATCAAGAATCTGGGTCAGGAGTGGGACAGAGGAAAGAGAAGACTGAAGTGGAGAGACAGAAGTCAGGACTCACTCTGGAAAACATGCTGGGGGCAAGTCACTAATAGCTCCATGGTAGAATTCTCACCTTCTGTGTGGGAGAGCCAGTCGGTGAATTTCATGCATAGCCTCTATTTGTCCACCAGTGGAGGCATATGTGTTGTCAGGATACTGAACAGGATTCAGTGGCACTTCCAGAAGAAAGCAGTACCTGCAAATTAACCATTGGAAGTCCTATGGATCACAACGGTCTGATTTCCCAGGATCTGTGCGTGAGACCGCTGAGTCAGGGACCAAGATGAAAAGTTAAAGAGTTAAAAGGTGGCTGAAATGATAAAGAAAGGAGGATCTGAAAAGTGAACTCATTTATAGGGGAGGAAAGAACGGAAAGGCAGACAAGAAGGTCCCAGAGCCTGAGCAACAGCTTCAGAAGAAGGTGAAGATTTGGGAGTGGAGATGGCAAGTCCTTCACCGGAAGATGCAGTCAGGAGCTGGGTCTATCTCTACGAACCTCCCTGGATCTTTTCTGCTAGTGGCCTTTCCTCCAGATCATCTCAAGTCAGGAGAGTTGGGGACCAGAATTCTCTACTGAGGTTCTCCTTGACTCTCTTCCCTCATGCCCTAAACTCACAACTACTTCACAAAGGAAAAACAGTTACTCTAGATGTCTCTTGAGCATTTTCATTTTGGTTAAAGAGAAAAAACAAAAATTCCCACTGTGTACAGTGTGCTGTGTGCCCTGAACCCCTAAATATTCTCTGCTTTGTCTAGGGCGTAAGACTTGCTCCCATGTGAGAGCCAGAGCCCAGGGTATCTGCATTCTGATAACATTTGCACATATTATTTTTAAGTCATTAGTCTCTGCCTGATATTGTGAGTCAAGGACTCTAATAGGAGAAATTTATGACTTGTCTCCTCCAATCAACACAATAATTCATGGTTGTGTTGAGTGGTTACACTAATGGAAATTGCTTTCAACTGGGTGTTGGGTTTCTTTCTTTTTTTTCCTTTTTTTAATTCCCTGCAAATGAATGCACTAGTTTCTTCTGATCTATTAGCAGGAGCACCAGCCATTTCTTTCCCCCGTGCTGTCTGCCAGCACAGTGGGCCTCCCAGTGTGGTCCTTAAGAGGCCTCCAGGTGGTCTGCCAGCTAATCCAAATGAAAAGTCACACAAAAGTGCCTTTTCTTAAAGCACATTTTCCAGAGCAGATTTGAATCTACATTAAAAAGGCCCAAAATGAACATTTCCAAAATTGCAAGCGCAGTAATGGTTACTTACCCAAGCAAAAGCTTCCCTGGACTAAAAATATAAGGGGTTTGCAGTCACAAGTGAGCACAAATGAGATGCCCAGAGTGTGAGCCTTTCTCTTCAGATGCTGGGATCGGAGGGCTAGGATGTTGGGGGGCTAGGCCAGTCTATGTGGACTTCAGTTGCCTGGGCATCAGCCTTCAGGAAGGCAACACAAGTGTCAGATTTCAGAAAGAAAGAGTTTAATTGTCAGTCCCTCCATCTCTTTCTAATAATATCAGGAGTGAACAACGAAGGAAAATAAACATAACAGAAATCAATGAAAGTGGGAGAGAGATTTATCAACTGATTATGTAGAAGCAGAAATGTGGAAGGCTGGAGTCACCTAGTCAACCAAAATGTAATAAGGTGACATAATCAAGCTACGTCTTCTACTCTCACTAATGCCAACACAGAACCTGTGTACTCTGTGCTTAATGACACACATTCTGTGCACAGGATCTAAGATGACCCACACTCTCCCTCCCAATGGCTTACTATCTGGGCAGGAAAGCTTAGAGCTCCCGTTGGTGAGGGAAGAGGAAATGGGCAAATCCAAACAAAAATTTCTCTGGGCATTTTAGCCACTGGTTAATTTTCCAACGTGGCAACAAGAAAACAGAGATGGAGGCTATTCTTCAAAGTCACTGGGACCCCAATTTTCTGTAGTGCCTGTTAGTGTTCCTTGAAAGCAACAGTGCTCTAAGGGTTGATGGAAATCAGAGGTAGAGGCATTACAGGGGAGGTCAGCTCTAACACCATCATATAATTCTGTAGCCCAAGGCTGCCTTGAGCTTAGATCATCTTACTAGCCTCTTACTAGCCAACGCTCCTTCCCTTCATCAATCAGCCTGTTTAAGAAATAATTTAGGGTTATTGTTAAGTGTTGTCAAGTACATAGTCCCATGTACAACAGAGCAAGACACTGACTGATCCTGCACCGTCCTCTTGCTTAAGCTCATTGCTATAGACACTGTGTCAATCCGTCTCATTGAGGGTCTTTCTCTTTTTTGCTGGTCCTCCGCTTTACCAAGCACGATGTCTTTCTCCAGGAACCAGCCCCTCCTGATAACTTGCCCAAAGTATGTTATCATACAAGATGAAGTCTTGTAACACCATCCTTGCTTCTAAGTAACATTCTGGCTGCACGTCTCCCAAGACAGATTTGTTTGTTCTTTTGGCAGAACATGGCATATCCAATTTAGGGTAGCACTTCAAATCATCTAAGCCTTTTCTGATGGACCTTCCACATGCACCATCTATGTTTCCTATATAGGGCAAAACCACTACTCTTCCACCACCTCCTTCCTTCCTCAGTCAATTGAACCTAGACTCTGGTCATCTACGTTCTCTTCAGTCTTCTACAATAGTGGTTCTTAAACTTTGGCTTTCATCAAATCACCAAGAACACACATTAAAATACAGAGCACTGTTCCAGGTGCCAGAGTTTCTGATTTTTTTAGGTTCAAGTCAGCACCTTAAGTATTTGCATTTGTAGCGGTTTCTCAGAAGAAATGAACTGTCCAGGGACCACCCTTTGAGAACCATGCTCTGTATCTTTTTTAGTCCATAGTATGTGGTGCTGCTACCAAAAGGCTGGAGATTTCTGGTAGTTTGAACCCACCAGTCCTCTCTACAGGAGAAGAATAGACAGTCTCCTTCCATTACAATTCACAGCCTTGGAAATCCAATGAAGGGATGCTATGAGTTAGAATCAACTCAAGGGAGTGATTTTGGGTTTTTATTCTTGGTCAGGCCTATTGCTGTTAGGTGTTGTTGAATCAAGATGACCCATAGAGAACCAACAAACAATAGATCTGACTACTATCCTATCCTGTGTCTTCTGCCCACTTTATGACATGCTTAAGCCCATTGCAGCAGTCACTGTATCAATCCATCTAGTTGAGAGTCTTCCTCTCTTTTGTTGGCCCTCCAGGGATGATGTCCATTTCCAAGATAAGTACGCTTTCTGTTTTGAATCTATTTTACACTTGGTCATTCTCTAGGGTCAGTGTTCCCTTAAATCTTAAATGTCTTCATTTCCTAGAGCTGCCATAACAATGTATGTAAAAGGGGTAGCTGAGAAGAAATTCATCGTCTCACAGTCTAGAGAATGGTGGTTCGAATGCAGGGGGTTAGCAGGCCACATCCCTTCTGAAGCTCTAGGGGAATGGCCTTTTTGCCTCTCTTGGCCTCTGGTAATTCCAAGTGCTTCTTGACTTGAAACTACAACAGAGCTCTATTGTCACATGAGCATCCTTCCCCAGAGTCTCTTCTCTTCACAGGACTAGGTTAAGAGTGCATTAGGACACCCCACTTCAGCATACAACCTCATGTTGCCTTAATTGATAACACTTTTGAAGGTCTTATTCTAAATAAAGTCATGTTCACTGACATTAGAATCAGAAATTCAACATAAACTGGGGAGGGGGGGTGCACAATTCTCCCCAAACACCCTCTGAGGCACAGAACCCTTCAGAACCCCTCCGTCCCATCCTCCACTTTGCCGCAACCCCACGCCGGCTGCTGCGTGGTCTCCTGGCCGCTCCTCCGCTCCTCCGGCTCTCTCCACCCATGCATGTGGCTTTTTGCCTTTTGCTTTCCTCTCACTCCCTGTGTTTTCACATCCATCTCTGTCTGCCAGATTCTCACATCCCAGCTTCCTCTGGCATCTATCCATGGTCCTCATCCATCTAACTGTACAGATATTTACATTTCTAAAGCCCAGTGTGTTTTTATGATTCCTCCTACTCCAGCCAAACAAGGATTTTCCTCTCAAATCTACTCACAGTTGGACTATGAGGTGGGGGAGAAAGACGCTGCACTCACTTGGAATAACCCGTCTTAAGGCTGTTCATTCATCAAGAATAAAGAATTATTTCAGCAGGGACAGAGAGCAGACAAACCAGTGGCATGTCTTTGACCAACTGTCCCACACAGGGACAAGCTGAAAAATAAACAGGCTGTTGGTTGGGCTGTATTGATTCTTTTTAATCATATTAACCTGATTTGAAACCCTTCCCAGAGGCCTTGTCATGAGTATTTATCTGTAATACTCAAAGACCAAGAGAAAAAAAAGTGTATATATTCCTTCCAAGAACATAATCCTTGATTCCTAGGAAGCAGAATAGAGACTAACGGATAAGCATGGGCTATGATCTTGGATTGCTTGGTTTTCCTTGAAGTCTAGCTCTGACCCCACATAGACATATGACCTTGACAAATTACCATAGCTCCTTAAATAGCAATGTCTCCATCTGCAAAATGGACATGGTACCCAAGGCCACAACCAGAGTGTCAAATGGAACAACACGTGTAGTATGTAACATTTGCACCTTATACAGGAGGACAGATACATCTGTGCCAGAACATTCCTCAGAAGTGAGCATGGCTTACGTACTCCAAGCTTCAGCTTTAAGCACATTATCAGAAGGGGCCAGTCCCTGGAGAAAGATACCATAATTTGTAAAGTAGAGCAGCAGGGGGCAAGAGAGGAGGATCCTTCATGAGAGGCAATGACATAGTGGCTACGACACGGCAAGTACTGTGACGAAGGCATAGGACCGGGCAGTGTTCTGTTGTACACGGAGGTCACTGTGAATTGGAACTCACCCTGCTGACCTAATCATAGCCACCATGGAGCCTTGGAATCTGGGTGCAGAGCTCGAGTGAGCCCGCATGTATTAGGGACCTAGTGCTGCAGTAGCAAAAGGACCACAGTGGGAAGGAAATTCTATAGACTAGAAATACAATTCCTTCGACTTTGGAATTTATGGTGTCCAGAAGTCCATGGGCAGTTCTCCTCTGTCCTGTGGGTTCTCTAGGAGTCTGAATGGACTCAGTGACAAGGAGCTCCATTCATGTAGAGAGCAGATTGTTGGGTCTTTCTCCTTGCGAGCAGCTGAGGGATTTGAACTGTTCACCTTTGATTAGCAGTGGAGCACTTAACTATTGTGCCATGGGAGTCTCAGTTATATTGATTCATCTGTGGGTCACATTTGGTTTCTGGTGGCTTTCTGTAATCATGGGTACTACTTTGCTATCTGAAGATGCGCTGGCCTTGAAGGACACGTGATATCATTTTCTTTCCCTTGTGTGTATGTGTGTGAGCCTGTGTGAGGCATGTGTGTCTGAGCTTCCCTTTTTAAGATACCACTCAGAAGGGATTAGGTTCAGGACTCATCCACCTCTGATGTGCCCTCATTAACATAACAAAAGAAAATCCCCATTTCCCAACAGAGTTACACTCACAGGTAGTGCAGTGAAGAATCCAGCACATCCTCTCAGAGGACCCAATTCAATCCATTCCACTGCAGGAGACTGATCATGCCCCAGACTCAAGGACCTGATGTTTCTCAGTCAGACAACAGCCGTTCCCCATTTTGCCCTGAGCAGCCAATGCCCCAGCCCTTCACTTAAAAGCTTTGTGTTTGGGTTTTTTGTCTTGTTTTGTTTTTAAATAGAAAAGAAAATCCTATTCTTGTCTGTCCAGTGTTTTTCCAGCAAAACAGCAAGTCAGCACTGAGAATTCTCCTTGGTCAGCAAAATGGATGTTGCAGTAGGAGAAGGTTGGGGAGCTTGAGGAGGCTCTAGAGGGGACGAGAGTTAGGGGTTGGCCAGTCACCATACAATTTCTCAGGCCTCCCCAGAGAGTTTGGAAGGCGTAACACCTTTTAAACTCCACTTCTCAACTCCCTGCCACCCACATACAGAATTATCTGCAAAATAAGCTGGGAGTCTGAAGAGAAGTCAGCCCCACATAAAACATTGCCCCAGCTATAGCCTGGAGTCAGATGACCAATAACCTGCAAGTGTCCATGGCCAACTGGGGCCATTCCTTTGATGCTCTGTCATGCCTGTGGCTTTCCATAGCAGGGGAAATGTAGGTTATTTCACCAGCCACTCGGGCATCACCCAGGTGTACTCTGGGAATGGCCTGTTTACCCAAAAGGACTTGATTCTCCAAACAAGGAAAGTGACATGTCAAGAGCTGTTGGACATTTTATACCCTGAGGATGTCTCCCTCTTATCTCTGCCATGTCACCACCATGTACACTAACTGGACAGAAAGTGAAGCCTGTCATATGACACTAGCTATGGCAGCCAGCCCTCATAAAGGCTGTAAGCTTAAGTCGTTTCGGTTCTTGGGCTGCAGGAGCTTCACCACCCCCTATGTCCACCTCCAGGAGTCTGGAAATCAGGACCCATCTCTGGCATGGTGGTAGAGAGAGTGTAGATAGGCCTAGTTTAAGATTCAGGCTGCATCATTCAAGAGGCTTGGGCATTGCTTAATCTTACTGTGCATCAATTTTCTCATCTGGGAAATAGGGATGATGATTCCCACTTAACCGAATTGTTCTGAAGAGTAAACATGTTGCCCAAAAGCAACTAGCAAGAGTGCTGGATGCAGAGCAAGCAGCAATACTGGTTTTGAGCTTGCTCAATAAATTGTGGCTGTTGTGAGTGTTTAACACAGATTATAATGCTGATAAGGTTGTCTGATGCTCTAGCCAGGAAGTAGGTCAAGTCCAGCACCCCAGGTGCCTTCAGCAAAGCAAGTTACCCCTGCTGATGCTCTTGCATCCCTGTCCAATCTCCATACGCATTTGTATTCCTTTGCTGCCAGCCAGCCTGTGCATATGGAATGCATTTTCTCTGGGTGTCTCACCATTAACGTTTTCATTTCTGCTTAGCGTCAGGGGCTTTGCACATCGCTGGCCTTCCAGAGCACTAAGCCCGCCTTTGTGTAGGTTCACTTTGTTCTCTCATTTCCTGCACACTCAGGAAACATTCCTGGGCACAGGGTCTCTGGGAGGCGGGGTTTTGCATGGCAGCTCAATCCACTAGGAGTTTTGGAGAAGGGTGAAGCAAGCTCCATCTCATACATAAATCCCTCTCCCCCTCCCTAGCACCTATGGCTGTCCGTGGCTCACATTCAGTCTTTTGTTCTGTCCCAGGTTTCCTAGTTTTCCCCCTGCGTATTTCTGTTAAGCTCTGCCAATAGCACAAAGAGTTAACTGCTATGTTTGAAACCTCATCCCACCAGTAAGCTAAACATGACTCTGGAAATGTGATCTTTCATTTAAAAGAATATACTAATTCATAGCCTTGGCAAAGGTGCAATGAAATGGAGACCGGTAGCCATTGATTAATGGAAGCATGATTGGTATAACATTTCTAAGGGAATGGGAGAGGAGGGCGATTAGCCAACATGTAACAAGAACTTTTCAAACTATGATTCCACTTCTAAGGAAAGTGTGCTAAGGAAAGAACCAGAAAGGTGGTCAAAGATGACAGTGATACCAAGATGCTTGCTTGTAGTAGTGTTTACAATAGTGTAAGCTTGAAAACAATGCAAACATGCAACAACCTGATTGTTGTTGGGTTTTGTGCCATTGAGGCAAGTATGACTCATATCGACCCTATGAACAACAGATCTGAACCCTGTCCTCTCCTGTGCCATCCTCATCATCTCTGACACACTTGTCAATCCATCTTGTTAAGGATCTTCCTCCCTTTCACTGGCTCTCCACCTGTCCAGATGTCCCTTTCCAAGGAATTAGCCTCTCCTGGCAACATGGCCAAGCTATGAGAGATGAACTTTTCCATCCTTGCCTCTAATGAGCCTTCTCCTACACGTTTTCCAAGATGTATCTGTTTGTTCTTTTGGCAGTCCATGGGATGTTCAGTACTCTGAATAACTAAAAGTACTTAATTTACAGAATTGAATACTGTGAAAATATTTTAAAAATACACACTGTTGGATAATAGTTAATGGGATGGGACAAGGTTCAGAGTATAATGTTAAATGGGGGGAAAGCTATGAAAATGCAAATAAGTTACTAATTCTTTCTTAAAATATGTAGGCATAGGCAGAAAAACCAATTTGGAAGGAATTAACTATTAATCATATTAACAATGATTATCCTTGCTAGTATGATAGCCTACTTTCTGTATTCTTTAAAACATGTTGTAAAAGAATAACAACCATGTAAATGAAAGTGATGTCTTTCACCCCAGCAGAAAAGGTAGGCTTGTTCCAAAGCCCATTCACAACCCCAACCTCTGTGCGAGTGGCAGGGAGGTACTGTCCCAGTTGGCTTAGTTCTACTCATTAACAACCATTCAACCATATCAGATCAACCCCAGTTGTCCAAGTGGACAGAGATGGCCTGACCATGAGCTCCTGTTGCCCTGTACATCTTGGGAGGCTTTTTCTCAGCCTCCCGCTTGCACGCTTCCCTCCTATCTTTTAGGTCAGTGCAGATTGATTCATCTCACTTTCACTCTGGTTTACAATTTGCAGTTCTTGACCCTCACATCCTCCCCTGGTGCTGGAGCCATGTTCCTGCAATACCAACAAACCAGTGGCAACAAGTAACAAGCCGGCTGCAAGCCATGTATCCTCACTGCCTCCTCAGCAGGCTCCTTGCCCTCTCACTTCCTCTGGCTCTGTCCAGCATCCACATGCACAAAGCTTCTTCTTTAAGGAGCCCTATGGGGTCTTACCCAAGATATAAGGGAGCAGGAAAATGTGACTTGAGACCTAGACAATGGAAATTCAGTTCTGTGTAAGAAAGAGCTGATACCTAAGAGAATAAAGGCTCAGTTTGCAGAATCCACAAGGTTTGGGATTTAATATTTTAGCCTTCAACTTGGAACAGGAAGCTCTAAGATTTCTGCCCTGGGTTACCATGCTGGATGAACTCTAAAAGGTAATTTGAGATAGGATATTTGCAAAATAACTCTTCACAATGACATCAACGGAGTATTCACACAGACGTTAGCACAGTCATCTATCTGTCCCTTATGCCCAATTAAGAATGACTCAAAATGTTCACTCCATCTTTAAAACCTTTGGTCTCCTGGACTTCATGGTCTTACCTATCTCTCACTTTTTTTCACTATGGACTCAAGAAAGTTTGCTCACTTCACTCTTTGCTTCTGGCATCTTTTTCAATGAGTTTTGTTTTCTTCCTCTTCCAAGATCAACAAGACACTGAGGGACGAAATAGAATTCTTTTTCAGGATCTCTCATTCAAAAGTTTAAATCCTTGAGTAAGTCATAAACCTGAGTCTCAGTTTTCTGATTTTAAAAAAAGAAGCTGAATTAAAAATCCAAACACTTTATAATCCCTGTGCCCCCAGCATTTAGTCACCGGTAAGGCCTGGAATTGAGCTCACCCTGATGGGTCAAATTTTAGCCAAGAAACAGACAGACCTCTAAGATAATGATAACACGGGAGGTACGTACTGCTTAGAACAATTAACCATGTGAGATCAGAAGGGTAACACTGGCCTCAGGGTATAAAGCTCAGAAGGCAGGAGAGTATATAAAAGAAAGAGAAATGGATATAGGAAATGCAAAGAGTAACTGAGAAGAATTCTGTTGAATTCTAGGAATTCTGTTGAATTCTAGGAACTGTAATCAGTGTCATGAAGCCAAGACAAAGAAAAAAACCAACTGGCTCTGGACATTTTCCCTCAGGTCACAAACAAAAGCTTAAAATCAGCCTAACTTCTGTACCAGTTCTTAAGTTGCCCGGTTCTTCACATAATCAAGTAAAAGTTTGTCCCCAAGTAGACACCCAACTCAGATGACTTGGGTAATCACATTCATAGCTCAGGAACTTGACCCAGTCTTGTTCTGCATTTTCACTGCCATTTGTTCAAGCAGCTTGTTCATTTATTTGTTTTCTCCCATCCAGGTACAAAATGCCTTGGGAACAATGGCTGTGTTTTTTCACAACCTCCTTATACCATGTTCAGAACACGGGGAACAGTCAGGGAAGGTTGTTAGTTCCCTGACTAATGCCTACCCTTCAGGCAGACTTGGAAAGGGACTCATTTAAATTTGGTTTCCCTGCCAGAATTGTCAGGCCTCAGTGGCCTTGGGAAATCACCAAGGAAGAAAATCACCATTTATCCTAAAAACTCTGCAATTTGCACAGGCTGCCACCGTCTCCAAACCTCTGCCGGGCTTGCAGACAGCACCATGAGCTACTCTGTGCGAGGCCTTCCCAGGGGAGCTCTGATGGCTTAGTGGGTACGGAGTTGCACTGGCAACCTAAATGAAGACAGTTCAAATCCACCAGCTGTTTCACAGGAGAAACAGGGGTGATCTCCTCCAATGTGATTTACAGCCTCCTGGGGTGATTTATAGTCTCTGAAAACCCACTAGAGTTAGGAGTCAATTCTAACTCAGTGGCAATGAGTTTTGAGGTTTTCGAGTCCTCAGCACTGTGTAACTGCTGGAAGAAAGTGGGCTTGTACCCTTGCCAGAAAGATCAGCTGGACTCACTGTGATCCTCAACCTGCATCACCAACATAGCTAAGCTAGAAAGGACCTGACTGAGGGTAACTGCAATGTGAAATGAACTGCTGGGACAGCTGGAATGGTCTCTGCTGTGTGAGCCTGAAGAAGTCACTTGGCGTTTCTGAGCCCCATACTCCATTTCTCAAAAAGGGACCTCATAATACTTGAACTTTCAGAGTTCTATGAGACTAAAGTTGCCCTACATGTGAGCATGCTTTCTAAAATGCAAATACCAGCTTATTTCTTTATTTTTCATATCGCTTTACTGGTGTCCAAAAGTATAGCATCTGATACCGTATCCCTTTTTCTAAAAGCCATGGTGAGGTGAGCTATAGCTGTAATTTGTCTTCCTTTGCGGAATTGGAAATCACAGTGTCCTGTCCCCAGAACTAGGGACAATGATGCTTGGGTGTTTGCAGGAGAAAAAAACTGGCCAGATTTGGTATCATCACTCAGTCAAGTGTGAGTTAAATAGACTTCTGAAGAGTTCTCTGAAATGCTCCCACCGACATTTAGCACTTTTTCTAAGGGAGAAAATCAGTCTCAATTCATAATAACTAACCTACTAGCAAATCTTTGGAACCCTGCCCACGTGTAAGCAGGGTTCTACTTTTGTTAAATCACCTTCAGATGCAGCAGCTCTGTGCCAGCCCGGTGGGCTAATGACACATTTGCGGATCCCAGCATGTCTATGATATTACAAACACAGGTGTGGTCCCTGCCTTCCCCTGTGGAGGAAAGAAGGGATAAAAGAGAAGAAGCACAGTAACTTCCTGAGCGTCCTTCCCCTGCAGCAGCTGAGCTCTGCACAGGATCCTCAGATTCCTTTCTGGTAAAGGAATAGCTGCGACAAACACATTGTGACAGTCTCTGGGGAAAAGTAATCTCAGAACAGACACCTATGTCTTCTCTGAAGGAGGGAAATGACCCTGCATCCCTAAAGGCAGGCTTGAGGAGCTGAAAAGGCATTTGCAGACCACCAAAGCTGGCAGTGGGGTTGTCCAATAGCTCTAGACAGAGTTAGGGTTTCTTTAGTGAGAGATTTGTGCTAGAGAAGCTACTAGACCCTTGTTTACAGTCTTCTCCCAGGAAGGCTGCCCAGCCAGCTGCCCTATGTGCTTTTCACTTTCCCAAGAAGCTAAGACCAAAGACTCATCTTGCCTAGCCACAAAACACCAGAGGCAGATTTTTTTCAAACAAGGAAAAAAAAAATTTAACAAATGAGACCCCAGGAATCTGATCTCCTAGTCATTTATCAGTCAGAGTTGGATCAAGGTGGTCAAATTACTAGCTGTTGTTGATTGCCTTTGAGTTGAGCACAACTCACAGTGACCCTATGAACAAAAGGCCTGAAGCCCCTTATACAACCATCGATATTTATCAAAGTTCATAGTTTCCACAGGCATGTTGTTTAGGAAGTGGATGCCTCTCCTGCTTCCAAACCTGTCACAAAATGTTATTGGCTGCGTCGCCCTGCAATGCACAGTGACCGACCCTACGTACAGCAGCTCTGAATCCTCTGTCCTGGGCCAGTCTCACTAATTCTGACACACCAGTCCCCATCTCCCCAGTTACTGTATCAATCCATCTCATTCGGAGTGGATACAAAATATTGCCTGTGCTGCAGGTCCTACCCCTACCTTCCCATCATGCTTAAGCCGAGGGTCCCCATCTTCTCACTGGCCTCACTCATTGCTGCTCTTAGGAGTCATCCGACATGCAAAGAACTCCATGCAAGCCTGAGGAAGAATGGAAAGCAAAGATGGAGCCAAGTAAACTCTTGTCAGCACTACGCCATCTGGTGTCCCAAGCAGTTACTCTGTCTTCCTGTGTAGGCCAGCTTGGGGCTTTGGAACTTCCCGCATTGTGTGTCTCTTTCCCACATCGCCTAGCCTTCCAGGCAAGTAGGTTCTAAAGCTTAACGGACCATAGGAAGTCCAGCTGAAAGACGAGGTGTTTGTGTTCAGACCTAGTTTCCTTCAGGAACATTATTGTGTAAATAATTAACATCAGAATCTTCTTCCTTACTTTCTCATCATCTTAGTAATTTAAGGATGTTGTTATTGTTGTGTGCACTGAGTTGCTTGCAACTCATAGTGACCCCATATACGTCAGCCCTAAACTCTGCTCTATCCCTTGCCAATCTTATTGTCTCCAACACGCCTATTCCCATTACCCCAGTGTCTGAATCAATCCATCTCATCGAGAGTCTTCCTCTCCTGCTGTGTCTCTCCAACCTCCCAAGCATGATGTCCCTCTCCAGGGACTGGTCCCCCCTTGCAATATGTCCAAAGTATGTCAGACGAAGCTTCAGAATCCTTGCCTCCAAAGAGCAGCCTGGCTTCACTCTCTCCAGGATGAACTTGTTTGTTCTCCTAGCAGTCCATGGTATATTCAGTACTCTTCTCCAGCACCAAAGTGCCAAGGCATCAACTACCCTTCTGTCATCCCTAGTCATGGTCCAGTTCTCTGATACAGTAACAAAAACAATTTTTTTTAAAAAGCCACAAATGGATGACTTTGAAGGACACAAATGTACTGTTTAACAGTCCTAGAGACTAAAAGTCCAGGTCAAGATGTCAGCTGTGTGGGTTTCCTCATGGTAAATAGAGAATGGAATAGAGTGACAGAGTGGCTAGGAGAATACACTCAAACATCTCAACTCCTGTGAGGATGGTGCAGGACCACAAATTGTCCACAGAGCCACTACAGTCAGAAACCCCTCAATGGCATCTGATAACGGGTTGTCTTGGTGCTCCTTGATTCCTCAGCTTATAGATTGTCTTCACATGACACTTGTCTTTCTCCCATATATGCCACTACTTTTTATAATATTCAGATGTGCTTCAGTCTAAGATGTGCTGTTGAATTGACTATGACACATAAGTTACTGAATAAGAATTATAATCCTCTTACAGGGGAGCTCTGGTGATATAATGATAAGTAGTAATACTACCAACCCAAAGATAGGCTGTTGGATTCCACCAGCTGCTCCATGGAAAAGAGAGGACCAAACTTTTCCTACATGATTTAAAACCTTTGGAAACCCACTGGAGGGTCAGCTATGAGTCGGTTCTGACACAATAGTATACAACAACAACAATGACAAGGGGAGTTCTGGTGGCCTAATCAAAGTCAGCATTTGAACCCAAATATACTTGACTAGTATTACTTCACATTATTAGATTAGATTAGGTTAGATTGCATACAGAAGCTGATTGCCTTTCCTCTGCATTATGACAATAGTAAAACAAATCTATTATTCAACTAATTTCTGAACAACTTACTTCTGGTGGTAAAGAATCACAATGAGTTGCTACAGGAGAGTGACATTAGCTGTGGGTTAAGTTTATGTAGCATCTTGGTTCACGATTCTCAATGGTTTTACAGTTTTGTGATAATATAATCTGACAGTTGCATAATGATGATGTCATCATGTTTTATTTTGTCCTATGATGTAGTCATCCTTCAGTTTCTTGTAGTATCAATTTTTGTGTCTTTGGAATTTAACCTTATTCATAAGTGAGTGGGTGTACATTGCATTATTTTTACAATCATAGACATACATTGGGATTCTAACACATATTTTGGATGGTATACCAATTGATATATTTCAGTTAACAGATGCTGCCCTGGACTTGCTCACCAAGTTGTGCCAAGAAATCTGGAGAATGACCACTTGGCCAACTGACTGGAAGAGATCGATATTTGTTCCTATCCCAAAGAAAGGCGACCCAACCGAATGTGGAAACTATGGAACAATTTCACTGAT
>NW_006399843.1:8274170-8295723 GCF_000299155.1 Elephantulus edwardii | reverse complement strand
GCACAGGACAGAGCGGAGTTTAGGGCTGTTGTACATAGGGTCGCTATGAGTCGCAGGCGACTCGACGGCACATAACAACAACAACAACAAGACTCAGGATGTGTCCTATCTCCATACATTTTCAACCTGTATGCAGAAGAGATTATATGGGAGGCCGGACTCTATGAGGAGATATGTGGTGTCAGGATTGGTGGAAGATCTATCAACAATCTGCGTTATACAGATGACACAACCCTGCTTGCTGAAACTGAGGAAGACCTGGTGTACTTGCTGCAGAGGGTCAAGGACTGGAGCCTTCAGTATGGATTGAGACTTAACATGAAGAAGACAAAGATTCTCACCACTGGACCAACTGACAGCATCAGGATGGATGGTGAAGAGATCGAGATTGATAACAGCTTTAGTTTGCTTGGTTCCACAGCCAACACTCTTGGCACCAGCAGCTAGGAAATCAAAAAACACATTGCAATGTTAGGGACCTCTCCAGGGTACTGAAGAGCAACGGTGTCACTCTGGAGACTAAGGTGCATCTGATACAGGCTATGGTCCTTGCAAACGCTTGTTATGCATCAGAGAGTTAGACAATGACTAGGGAGGACAGAAGGAGAATTGATACCTTTGAGCTGTGGTGCTGGAGAAGAGTACTGAATGTACCATGGACTGCCAAGAAAACAAACAGATTCATCCTGGAGAGGGTGAAGCCAGGCTGCTCCTTGGAGGCAAGGATTTTGGGCCTTCTTCTGGGGTAATTGGGATGGGTATGTCAAAGGCAGTGCGATTGGCATAGGATAGAGCAGGGTTTAGAACTGTTGTACATAGGGTCACTATGAGTTGCAAGTGACTCGACAGCACATAACTACAACAACAACAACATATTTAAAATGCCCTGGTGGTGTGTTATTTTACCCAAATTCACAATTAGCACTAATAGTGGCAGCAGACAAGATGTGTTGTATTGGACAAATCTATACGTTAAAGAACACATTATTAGTTTGAAGGCTAAGGTGCATCTGATTCAGGCCTTGGTCTTCTCAATTACTTGCTATGCATCAGAGATCTGGACAATGACCAAGGATGACAGAAGAAGAACTGATGCCTTTGAGTTGTGGTTGGAGAAGAGTACTGAACATACCATGGGCTGTCAAGAAAATAAATAGTTCTGTCCTGGAGAAAGTGAAACTAAGCTGCTCCTTGGAGGCAAAGATTTTGAAACTCTGTCTTACATACCTTGGGTGTGTAGCCAGGAGGGACCAGTTTTTGGAGAGGGATCTCATGCTTGGAAAGGTTGAAGGACAGCGCAGGAGAGGAAGACCCCAGATGAGATGGATTGAGATAATAACTGGGGTAATGAAGGTTGATGTGTCAGAGACAGTGTGTCTAGCTCAGGATAGAGCAGGGTCCAGAGCTATTGTGCACAGGGTTGCTATGAGTTGTTGTTAACTTGACAGCACATAACAACAACAAGATATGCATGTGAAAGTCGGACAATGAATAAGGAAGATCAAAGAATTGTTGCCTTTGAATTGTGGTTTTGGCAGAGTTGTGAACGTATCATGGACTGCCAAAAGAAATAAAAGTCTTACTTGAGGGAAGTTCAGTCAGGGTATTCCTTGTAGGCAAGGCTGGTAAAACTTCATCTTACATACTTTTGGCCATATTGTTAGGAGATGTCAGTCCTTAGGAAAAAGACATCATGCTGGGAAAGGTAAACTATTAATGAAAGATAAGGTTCTCAACGGCATGCTTCAACACAATGACTGTAACATGGTGCTGATTATGAGGATAACACAGGTCAGTGCAAGGTTTCAAAGCATTGTTTGTAGGGTCGCTACAAGCACAGTCAATTTGATGACACCTACAAACAACAGGTGGCATAATGTTACTGGGTTGCTAACCGAAAAGATTAGTGATGTGAATGCACCAGTCACTGCATACGCGTGAAGGACAATCTCATCCTATAAAGATTTACAGCTTTGGACACCTGATGGAAGATCAATATGAGTCAGAATTGACTTAATGGCACTGAGTATCTCTAGTTAATTCTCAGTTTTACTGTATTTATCTAGTGAATACACTTCCCCATTAGCCACAATTCCTTTCAGCATGTCATCATAAACTCATAGCATCTACTAATAGTTGTAACTGTGTGTGATGAAGCCCTTTTCAGCACACTAGAGCCCTGAAAGAAAGACTAGCACTGCCCCATGGTGCATTCCTGGCTGTAATCTTTATGGGAACAGATCACCAGGTCTGTCTTCCTTCGAAGCTGCTGGTTGGTTCAAATCACCACCGTTTCAGTTAGCATCTGTTTGCTCAGCCATTGTGGCACCCAGAGCTAGGGCCCTGTTTTGAATGCTTACTATGTGTCAAGTGCTGTATTAGTCACATAATTGATAATTCTCAGTTTCACTCCTTCAGATGAGAATGACTACTCTCCTTTCAAGATGAGCAAAGCACAGTTCAGCCAGGTTAAGTGTCTTGTCCATGGTCCAGCAGCTGGTTTGAGGCAGAGTCAGGACAGCAACTAGCTTTGTCTGACTCATTCACTTGGCACTTTTCACTCGGCTGCTTTGATGAGAAAATGTACCTGTGAAAGCTCTTTTACACTCAAAATGCAATGGAAAAATCTTATTCCCCACCACCACCCCATATTCAAAGTAAAAAGGCAGAATGCTTCTTCAAAGTGAGGGTGATCAGAATTCATCTTATGTACTTTAGACATGTTATGAGAGGACGACCAGTCTCTGGAGAAGGACATTATGCTTAGTAAGAGGAATGGGGTGGGGGAAGGGGCATGGGGAAGGACAACTCACAGCAAGATGGATTGACATGGTGACTACAACAATGGGCTCAAATATAGCAACACTTACTATGATGGCAAAGGACCAGGTAGCATTTGCTTTGCTGTCCATATGGGCACTATGAGTCATAATTCACTTGACACCTAACAACAATAATTATTAAGAACTGAAGGACTTAAAAAAAAAATAAATTCCCAGTAGACATAGATATGCATTACTGCTAAAGCCGAGATCTGATTTTCAACTTAAAAACCTTCTGTGTCTTTATTTTGCCTGAGATAAAGCCACAGTTCCTTTAGGACAGGAGCAGCCTCCACCTCCCCTGCCCTGTGTAGGCTGAAATATCATTCTGCACCTTTTTCTAAAGGATCTTGTGTAATTTTTATTTGTGTATTTGTTATATGTGGATGTTTTCAAGTATTTTTCATTTTACTTAGATCCATAGTCAATGCACTAAGAAGAAGCAGTCAAGACCCCAAACGATATAATGCTTGGGGAAACTTGCTGCTGCTGTTGTTGTTGTTATGTGCCGTCGAGTCATTTGTGACTCATAGCGACCCTATGTACAACAGCCCTAAACTCTGCTCTGTCCTGTGCCAATCGCACTGTCTCTGACACTCCCATCCCAATTATCCCAGTCACTGAATCAATCCACCTCATAGAGGGCCTCCCCCTCCTGTGCTGTCCCTCCACCCTCCCAAGCATGATGTCCCTCTCCAAGGACCTGTCTCTCCTTGCAACATGTCCAAAGTATGTCAGACGAAGCCCCAGGATCCTTGCCTTCAAGGAGTAGCCTGGTTTCACCCTCTCCAGGATGAATCTATTTGTTTTCTTGTTAGTCCATGGTACATTCAATACTCTTCTCCAGCACCACAGCTCAGAGGCATCAATTCTCCTTCTGTCCTCCCTAGTCATTGTCCAACTCTCTGATGCATAACAAGTGATTGCAAAGAGCATTGGCTGTATCAGGCGCACCTTAGTCTCCACTTGCTGCTAAAAATCTTTTTAATGTGTTAAAAAGTGAGGGTGTCACTTTGAGGACTAGGGTGTATCTGATCCAAGCCATGGTGTATCCAGTTGTCTCATATGCCTGTGAAAGTTGGACAGTGAATAAGGAAGACTGAAGAAGATTTGATACATTTGAATTATGATGTTGGAAAGGATATGGGTAAACAATGAACTGCAAGAAAAAAGAATAATCCCTTGGAATAAGTATAGCGAATGTTCCTTAGATGGTAGAAGGTCCACAAAAGAGATCTTTAAGCAGATGAATGGACATAATGGCTAGCTACAACAATGGACTCAAATACAGCAGCAATTGTGGGGATGTCATAAGACTGGGAAATGTTATTCTGTTGAACTTTGCCGTGAATTAAAACCAACTCAAAGTAGGATCTAACAGCAACAATAACAGAAAAAATATATTTCTTTTTATGAGTGTTTGAGTAATATATGCATACCTTTCTGCTTTAGACTGTTGTTAAGTGTTGTTGAGTCGTAGAGGACTCATAGCAACCCTATGAACAAAAGACCTGAACACGTGTCTAACTTTCATCATTTCTCCAAGTTCATAGAGTTTCTGGAGGCAAGCTATTTTGGAAATGGATGCTACTTCTGCTTCCAAGCTTGTTTTAATTAGGAAGCTCTACCAAACACTGTCCACCATGAGTAACCATTACCGGATTTGACATATCAGTGTCACAGTGTTCAGCATCACAGCAACCACGAGTTACCTCTGTACGGCAAATGGACAGAGCAGTGCTATACCACTTAGAAGAATGTTTGGCCAAAAACAATTAAAACCAGGCCTGAGGGCCACATATGGTAGGTACTATTGCTGCTGTTATTAGATATCATCAATCTGAATATGACACAGGGACCCTATAAAGTGCATATCTGAGCCTTGTCTTATCCTGTGCCATCCTCATCATCTCTGACATATTTAACCCCTTTGCTACAGTCACTATATCAATCCATCTCATAGAGGTCCTTCCTCTCTTTCACTGACCCTCTACCTTCCCAAAAATGATGTCCCTTTCCAAGGAATGGCCCCTCTTAACAAATGCCCAAAGTGGGTGAGACAAAGCTTGACCATCCTTGCCTCTAAGGAGAACTCTGATTGCACTTACATTTCAACATCAAGCAAATGACAGTCCCCATCACTGTGCCAACAGGCAACATCAAGATAGATGGAGAAAAGGGCCGATATCGAAATAATGTAAATTATATCTATACATATATAATTTTTTTTCTACACAGGAACACTTTTGAAAGTGAAAGGAGGTACTATTAATAATTATGCCAGTTTCAGAAGGAAACTGAGACAGATGGTCATCCTGTGTAACAAGCAGAGACAAATTGTGTTTTTCTTGTCACTGTAGTCCTACTGCCAGATTCCATACTTAACACATACTTGATGCTCAGTAAAGAAATGTACTGGTTGACTTAATTAGATGTTTGTCAAAGACTTCAGATCATCTTGTCCTGTCATATCTTTCAAATATTAACAACTACAACTTCCCACATGTTCTAATCCTAAACTAATGGGGATCCCAACTTGGCCCATCCCGAATCCTTCACACAAGTTTTCTTAAAATTGATGTCTCTACTAAAAAAAATGTATTATCTCTAATTTTTCACGTAAATGTATCCTCCTTGATATGGACTGAATTGGTTTGGAATCTTAACAGCTATACAACAACTCAAAACTCATTGCTACAGAGTGAGAATCGACTCATAGCTAACCCTCCAGAGGTTGTAAATTCTTCAAGAGATTATTCATCTTCCTCCTGGGGAGTTGCTGGCAGATTCGAAGCATGAGACTTTGAATAGGCAGAGCAACTTCCTACCCCCATGCCACCAGAGCTCCCAAACCTCATATAAGTGGTTTTAATTTTGTTTAAAATTAAGGTTTTCTACGTTATGTTCATGAAATCACCGTCAATAGAATGAGCTCCACGTCTAATTATTTCTGAGTTACAGTTAGGTGGACAAACACATACATAGCAAGACTGACAATACGTGATGATGATCTACAAGTCAAGAAACCAAGGAATACTCAAGGTATTAACAAAAAGGACATGAATAGGATCAGGACTTTGATTTGAACTTTCAGCCTCCAGAAGTGTGAAAAGTTAATCTCTGTTCTTTAACACCACTCATTTGTAGTATTTCTGTTATGTAGTGCCAGAAGCTAAGACAGTGCCCTTACTGCAGTCCTCTCAGCTTAACTATCACCTCTTTTCTGAAATCATTCTGTTTCCCCGACCACGTGTATACAAATCTCTAGTGATGTACACACAGCGACTACAATGGGCTTGCACATGGCAAAGATCATGAAAGGGTGCTGGGTAGGGTGAAGTTTTGATCTGTTGTTCATAGAGTCACTATGAGTCAGAGTTGACTTGACAGCATCTAACACAACAATGATACATACAAAGGACCTCTGGTGGTATAGTATGTTGTGTCATAAGCTTCTAACAGAAAGTCGAGTGGTTCAAACCCATCAGACATTCCAGAGGAGAAAGGTGGGCAGTCTCATCCAGTAAAAACTGACAATCTCAGAAATGTCATGGAAAACCCCTGGGAATCAGAGAAGAGTTAAAGGCAGTGGGTAACAATAAACTATTTGACTACACCTAACAACAATGAAGGTAGACAGGGAATCACAGTTAGCCAAAAAATTGGTAGTAATAACCACGCAGAAGTGCCCTGGAAGACAGGCCAAAGTGGCTTCCCCAAGATCACTGACTTGGAAACGCTAGGGAGCAAGCAGCCCTTCTCTGCAAACATGGGCTCACCAGATGTTAGAATCGACCTCACATCTACAGCAGCTGAAGTGATACAGATCCCACTGCATCGGAGTTATTTGTCTTAGCCTTCAATAGACAATGAGCTTCTCCAGGTTGGAGCAGGTTTAATTCATCTCCTCAGGGTCCATTCCAATGGCAGGTCCAAAAGAGGTGCAGGATAAATGCTTGTTGAAAGTGTCAGAAGAGGATTGGCTGTCCTCTGGGGTGTCAGTAGTCAGGAAAGATGAAAAAGGAGCGACTTCTCATTCTGAAATAATCACGTTTATGATGCAGCTGCTCACCTCCTTACATCGCCCAGTGCTAGGCACAGAACACGAGCATCATCAATCAATCTTAAGATGATTAACATTATCAGTTACTATGATTCATTATCAGCTACTATGATTCATCCCTTCCTCCCTGTCCTTCCTCCCTCACAGCTCTAATGCCAAGTAACCATTATTTTTTCAGCCTCAATTCCCAAACACATTTGCTGTGTTTGATAGGGTTTTGTTTTGGGATGGTTGTTTTTTGCTGTTTTGTTTTGTTTCTGTTGGAAACAAATTCCTCCCCTGCCTCTGTCAGTCTGGGTACGTTTGAGGAGTGCCGCTTTGACAGACAAGGCTTCCTGGCTCTTCACCATGCCACATTCCTCAAAGCGCCTCTGGATGCTCCATCCTCCTCTTGGCCAGGCTGTTTATATTCTGTAAAGACCTTTCACGTAATGCTTGTGCTAATATTTACATCCCTGTTAACTAGGCTGGCCTCTGCTGCCCTGGGCATTTCTTAGACACAAGCAGGATGGAGTTACAATCTTTCCAAGCGACTCAGTAGCTATTTCCCACTCACAGAGTTAAAGCACGTTAAGAGCTGGAAGTTGCCGAGTGTGCAGCCTGTGTGGGGGTTGGGCTCCATCCAGTGAAAGACCGGCTGGGCTGAGCCAGTTGTATGTAACACTTGGGCTTTGGAGACACACAATCCTGGGCTTTGGAGCAATGCTCAGGCACTCATCAGCTATGGGACCTGTAAATTATTTCATTTCTCTGGAGCCTTAGTTTCCACATCTATAAAAAGAATGTAATACTATTTCATAGGGTTGGTATGAGGATTGAATGTGTTGATGTATATTAAAAAGACAGCTACATAGCAAGTGCTCAATAAATCCTGTCTTCTATCAGTATGAATCAACAAAAATGTATTATATACCTGCTATATTTGAATCCACCAACTGCTCTGTGAGAGAAGGATGGGGAGTCTCCTCCCATGAAATTTATTGCCTCTGAAAAACCTTCTAGAGGATCGGCTATGGGTCAGTTCTGACTCCACAGCAAGTAACAACAAGAAAAACATATAATTCTTAGGGAGCTCTAGTGGCCTAGTGGTAAGAAGCTGCACTGCGATCCCAAAGGCATGCAGTTTAAATACACCAGCTGCTACATGGAAGAAGGATGAGCAGTCTCCTCCTGTGTAACCCGCTGGAGGGTGAGCTATGGGTCAGTTCTGACTCGATGGCACACAACAGCAGCATTACACAGTTTCTAGGGGAGTTCTGGTAGAGTGGTCTGGGAGTTGTGCTGCTAATCCAAAGGGGCCACCTCTCTGGCAGTTCAAACACACAACTACTGGCTCCACAAGAACAAGATGTGCCATCTCCACAGCCTTTAAAACCTGTCAGTGGGCCAGTTATGAGTTGGTTCCAACTTGACGTTGTCAGGAGAGAGAGAGAGAAAGAGAGAATGAATGAATGAATGAATGAATTACTCTAGAAACTGTGGAGGCATAGTCCATAGAGAGCTGCATTATTAACCCAAAACCCATACGTCTGGTGGTTCTAATCAGTCTGTGGGAGAAACATGGACAACCCCTTCCCATGCATGCAGTCCACAGCCTCGGGAACCTACTGCAGAGTCAGCGGTGAGTTGACCCTGACTTGACAGCAATGAGTGAGTAAATAATGACATTAAAGATGAAGTTAAAAGATCACAGCCTTCAGTGTGAGCTTCACCTCAACAGAAAGAAAACAAAAATCCTCACAGCTGAATAAGTAGGCAACATAGGATAAATAAAGATTGATGTTGACAAGGATTATTTTTTCACCTCAATCCATAATCAACATCCATGAACTTAACAGTCAAGACAGACAATGTCACATTGCAATGAGCCAATCAGCTGCAAAGGAACTCTTTAAAAGAGAAAAGGTGTCACTTTGAGGACTAAGATGCACCTGACCCAAGCCACTGTACTTTCCGTTGCCTCACTATGCATGTAAAAGTTGGACAATGAAGAAGGAAGACCAAAGAAGAACTGATGTCTTTGAGTTGTGGAATTAGCAAAGAATTTTGAAGGTAGTATGAACTGCTAAAAGAAGAAATTTGTCTTGGAAGAAAGAGTACTCTTTAGAAACAAGGATGCTTAATGTCATCTCACATGGTTTGGGTGTACTGTCAGAAGGGGCCAGGCTCTGGAGGACAGCGTCTGGCTTGGTAATGTAGTAAAGCAGAAGGTCAGGAGAAAAGGAAATTCCTCAGAGAGATGGATTCACACAACGGCCATAACAACATGCTTAAGCACAAAAGAGATTGTTTCACTCTGTTGTACACATGTCACTATCAATTGGCGTCCACTCGAGTACCTAACAACAACACCACAACATATAATGTGTGTATGGTGCTAAACTCTAGAATTGGAATGTCTGCCCTCCTTAAATACAAAATCAGAATGTTGAACAAGTGTAGTAAGAGTTATGAAGATACAAACAACTAAATGAGAGCAGGAAAAAATATTAGCATCAGGGAGGGTGAAGTTAAGATCTCCATACAGGAGGTTGTAAGTCTTGGCTTACAACTACAATGAAAGAAAACTTTTTGATAGTAATTTAGCACACAACATCTCAGAAAAAGGCTGAAAATTAGCAATAGTACAGCTGGTGTTTTAATTGCACCATTCTTATGGTACAGGCTTTAGGAAAAATGTTTTAGAGTATCTCATTTAATCCTCCCAACAACTCTATAAATTGAGGGTTGTTGTCATTATCATGTGCTGTCTAGTTGACTATGAATCATGGTGACCCTATGAACAAGAGATCTGGACCTTGCCGATGCATTTGAGTTCATTGTTACAGTCACCATGTCAATCCATCTTGTTGTGGGTCTTCCTTCTCCTGTCTTGACCCTTCACCTTTCCAAGCATGATGTCCTTTTCCAACTGGCCCCTTCTAACAACATGATCAAAGTATGTGAGATGGAGTTTCACCATGCTTGCCTCCAACAAGCACTCTGCTTTCACTTGGTTCAAGACTTCCCTATTCTCTTGGCAGACCATAGGATATTCAATACTCTTCACCAACACCTCAACTCAAAGGCATTGATTCTTCTTCTGTTATCCATAGTTATTATCCAGCTGTCAGATGCATAGCAAGTAATTGGGAAGGCCAAGGCTTGGATTAAATATAACTTCATCTCTTCATCTTTAAACTGAAATCATTACTTTTTGGTACTCTAAAGACTCTATGAACTTGGAGAAATGATGAAAGTTATACAAGCGTTCAGGTCTTTCGTTCATAGGGTCGAGTCATCTATGACTCGATGGTACTTAACAATAATATCAACGAGAACGCTCTGTTTACCTAGCGAACAGAAAGTGATGCTACCAAGCCAAAGGTGGATGATTTTAATCTGTGGCCCTCAGGCCTGGTTTTAATTGGTTTTGGTCAAACATTCTTCTAAGTGGTATAGCACTGGTCTGTCCATTTGCTGTGCAGAGGTATCTCGTGGTTGCTGTGATGCTGAACACTGTCACTGATGTGTCAAATGCAATAATGGTTATCCATGGTGGACAGTGTTTGGTGGAGCTCCCTGATTAAAACAAGCTTGGAAGCAGGAGTGGAATCCACTTCCATAATAGCTTGTCTCCGGAAACCCTATGAACTTGGAGAAATAGTGACAGTTATACAAGTGTTCAGGTTTTTTGTTCATAGGGTCGCTATGAGTTGACTATGACTCAACGACACTTAACAATAACAACAATTCTGAAGAGGTGTCTAACAATAGATTTTCCCAGTGTGAACTCATCTTTTAATTTCCTAAATGGTATCAGAGGTGTTGATTGTGGATCCAGGTGGAGGTGTTTCTCTTATTCCCATTATACAAATGAGGATTCAGAGGCTAACACAGGTGGAGCCAGGATTTGATCTCAGGTCTGTCTGTCCCCCAAACCAGGCTTATTCATTGCACCACTATGTGTGGGCATTGTGGGGGTTATCAATGCACCTGAACTGTAGGTGGGCACTGTATGTGTGTGGACTGTGCACACATGTGTGATGTATGGGCATGTTGTGTATTTGTGCCTGAGAGCACATGGACACAGCAGTGTGTATATCTCCTGATGGAGAAGCCTGCACAAGAGCTACTGAAGAAGGTGCTGGCAATAGGGCTCCAGAGGTGAGGCTCCTAGCAAGGCCAACTTCAGCTCTCCTTGATGCATGTTCAACCCTAGTTGACCGGAAGGCTCATTTATAACTGCAGTACTCCCACTAATGACAGTATTGGTAGCAGCTCCAGAAGGGAGGGCATCACATGGGATTTGGTGCAGGGGGCCTCTGACTTCCAGATTACCCGAGTCAGGACCTGGCCCAGGCCTCCAAATTGACTTTGACATCAGAAGAGAGCTCAGCAAATCCTGCAAAAGCAAAAATACCTGCAGGAATGTCTCCTCTAGAGTTTTGGCAAACTTATTATCCCAATCAATATCTGAGTAATTACAATCCCCTGTGATCAAAGGGGGGGGGTTTCCCTTTCTTTGGCCTCTTTTCAGGACTCTCTTATCTGGAAAAAGATTTCTTAATCTACTTTCCCTAAATGCCCTGAAGGTCTGCGTGCCACATCAGCCCCAGAATCCCCAATTGGATTGTTTTCATTCTCCTCCACTGCTACCTGGCCAAGCTCACAGGAAGCACTGATCAGGCTTCTGACATGGACCTCCCACAGAGAGCTCTAGGGAACGAGGTGGAGATGGATATGGGACTCCAGCAAACCTGATCAGAGGAGCATCCTGCCTGACTCTCTTCTAAGAGGAAGTAGGAAAAGGTTGGAGAGTAGGGCCAGAGGCACATACACCCCTGTCACCATGGAGTGCAGTCAAGCTGCCCTCCATAGAGGGCCTTCAAGACTGTGCACAGAGTCAGGTCTTTCTCATAAGGTACCTGTGGGCAAGTTCCATTTGTCAACATTTAGGCTAGTAATTGACCACATAGCCATTCTCTCCATCCATTTAGGGACGCCAGCCTATCACTATCTATTATTTCTATTCTGTATCCCTCTGTTACCCAGTAATCTTACAGCATCCCACAAGGTCCTACTGGCCATGGGTGGGGAAAGACATGGCTTGGAAGAAGGAGATGGGAAGTTCTCTCTCTCTCTCTCTCTCTCTCTCTCTCTCTCTCTCTCTGTGTGTGTGTGTGTGTGTGTGTGTAGCTATAACCCGTCTCCAATGGAGTTCCTCAGTCACTCACTCATTGGTGAGCAGTTGAAACTAGCTCATAGCTGATCCTCCAGGGAGGTTTTGGAGGAAGCTGTAAATCACACAGAAGGAGACTTCCCACCTGGCAAATTAATACCGTCAGAGAGGTGCAACTCCTCACAGCCCACCCCACTTCCTAAGGACTGTACCACGAGAGTTTGTAGGTGGTGCACATGGCTAACACTCAGCTACTAACTCAAAGCTCATTCTCATGTACCTAGAGGTGCTTCGGAAGAAATCCGCCACTGAAAGCCTGTGGAGCCCAGTTCTATTCGGGCACAGACAGGCTTTCCACGAGTCAGAGGTAAATCTTGAGAACTGGGCTGGGTTGTTTGACCTGTGCGTGTGAAGGCCTGCTCCCTATCCCAGCTTCTGAAGGAACCAAGGTTTTCTAGCAGGGTCAGAGAGCATTACTGGAGGGTCTGATTCAAGCACACAAGCCTGCAAGGTGGGACTGCCTGTTCCCACCCCTAGGAAGGAAGGGGGCCATGGAGTGAGCTCCTGGCTCGGCCTGACCTGATACATGATTTAGAGACCCGGTCCTCTCTGACTCTCAATGATTTAAGAGGTTTCTGCACTCCAGAAACCTAATTACCCCAAAGATTTCCGTTAAGTCTTCTCGGCTTTGCTTCTGAAGAGGCCCTTCCAAGAACGCCGCTGGGTTAGAGTCATTATTCTGCCGACCACTTGCAGGGCCGTTTATTGTATTTTTATGAGGGGGATGCTGTGCTGCCTAATACATTTCCCAGGAAAGACTCCATTGAGGGGGCTTCCAGGACCACAGCTGCTGACTGGAGAGAAGTAAAATCAACATCGAGCGGTGTCCATACGTGTGTCCCCACACATGCAGGGAGTCATGCACACAAGTGAACGTCAATTAGTTGATCCAGGACATGCATGCTTAGGCGGCACACAACCCAGCTAATACGCACAAGGTGGTGCGTTTTGATAAGCATTCCAGAGGCCACCCCGTCCAGCCCCCTGCCTCCAGGCAGATGTGCTTCAATTTACCCCAGGCAGCATGGGTTTCCACATCTCCAAGGCAGGCAATTTCAGCGTTCCACTGGTAGACTTTCTTAAGGTTCTAATAGCCTTCCTCTCATGGGGTGTTTTCCTTCTGGAATTAGCAATGTTGGCCCTGGAAGGGCACTTAGAAATCAGATAGAGAAGGCTTTTCATTTTAGGAATGGAAGACTCCAAGGGTCTTGATTTCCGGAACAGTCAGTGTTCTTTCCAGTTGAAATTCTGCCCAGCAGTACAGAGCCTGATGGCCTTGGGAGGCATCAAACACTAGCAAATTCCTCTAGCTCAGAGCAGGGGTCTCTGATCAAGCCTAGGGGCTGGTTAAGCTCATCAATTTTCATAAGAAAATTATAATTCTACCTGAAGGTTGACATGTTTCAACTATTTATGTGTTTGTAAGGCACATGGATCTATGTTTAACTGGCAACTCAATAGTTATTTTACTTCATGCATTTGGCAGAGAGTCTAGTCCTATATAGTCCTGAGCTCACCAATACGTGGTATCTGTCTAATACCCAGCTGTGAGACAAAATGTAGGAAAGATGACCTGAACAGTATGCAGTCTATCCATCTCTGCAGAAATATGCAGAAACTGCCCCAGAGGTAAGCCTGGTCAGCAGACAGCTATCTAATTGACGTGAGTCACCTACAAAACCCAAGCCACTGCCTTCAAATCAATTCCAACTCAGGACAACTGTCCATTGTGTTTCCTGTCTATACATGGGAAAAGCTGTCTATCTTTCCCCCATTGAGTGGCTGGTGGATTTGAATTGTTACCCTTTCTGTCAGCAGCTCAAACTCAAAGAGCTGTTTTTCTGAATTGAAGTTTGGTCTCTGTTGAAAGACTGTGTCACAAAGGGCAGGCCTGGAGAAGCCAGGATCTGCGTGTTCTCTGTGGGTTGGAGAAGTGCTCCCCATACACACAAAGCTTCTTTAGGAAGAACCCCCAAGAAAGGTTTTCTTAGCTCAGCACTGGGGAACTTATAAACAGTCCTCTTCCTCCTCCTCCTCCTCCTCCACCTCCTCTTCTTCTTCCCCCTTCTTGCTCTACTTCCATTTCTTCCATATCTTCCCCTTCTCCTTATCTTCCTTCTCTTTCTCCCTCTCCTTATTCTTCTTTTCTTATATATCTCTTCTTATAGAAATCCCTGGGTGATTAAAAGACTTAAAGTAGTTGCCTGCTAACTAAAAGGCTGGCAGATCAAGTCCTTGCAGAGGAACCTCAGAAGAAAGGGGAGGTGATTGACTTTCTAAAAGCCAGGCAAGGACAACATTCTGGAGCACAAACCTACCTTAACATTGGTGGGGTTGCCATGGTCCAATGGTATCCTTCCTTTCAGTTTTTCATTATTTCATTTTTCTTGTCCATTCAATATTTTCTCTTTTCCATTCTGCCATCTTATGGGCTTTGTGAGTTTTGAGACTGATTGGTTTACCTTGCTTGGGTTGGCTACCAGAACCTGTAGCATTTGAATCATCACTGTGTGCCATTGAGTTGACTCCAACTCATAGCAAACCCCGATGACAGAGCAGAGCTGCTCCACAAGATGTGCTTGGCCACAATATTTATGGGAGCAGGTTTCCAGGTCTTTTCTCCCATGGAGCTGCTGGTGGGCTTAAACTGCCAACCTTCTGGTTAGCAATTGAGCACTTAACGGCTGTGACTTGAAGTCGAAATTAAGACCTACCTTAGCAAATATTTTGGTTGCATGTTGGATAAATTTCTGACTGCGGAAGTTGGTAGAAATCATCTATTTCCTCCTCTTTGGAACTAGTCGTTGGAGCATATATTTAGATGATAGCGATATCATACAGGTCTTCTTTGTATGCATATGGATATTATCCTGCCACTCTAACATTGTATTTCAAGATGGATATAGAAATGGTCTTTTTAACTATGAATATGTCTCTGTTTTTCCTCTGATGTAGTAGATCAAGCCTCAAGTGGCAATTCTTACTATGAGCAGAATACTAAACGATCAAGGATGCCTCAAAAGAAGTTTGGAAGTGTATGTTGGAAGTTGGAAGTCACTACACCAGGAAGAGCTGACTGACACAGAAGAATTCCATTAAATAACTTGTGACAAGAGGCAATGAGGATGGGCCAGTAGCACAATGGATAAATGTATCTAACTATGGATCAGAAGAGGCAATGGTGATGAAGGAGAAAGTTCAAACTGCTCTGAAGGAAATAGCAAAAAAATGCATTCATTCAAAAAGGAATTCATTGAATATCAATTGATATATTTCAACAAACAGTTTTAGCCTTGGATGTGCTCACCAGATTGTGCCAAAAACTCTGGAGAATAATCTACCTGGCCAACAGAATGGAAGAGATCCATATTTATTCCAATTCCAAGAAAAGATAATCTGACAGTGTGGAAATTATAGAACAATATCATTGATATCACACACAAATAAAATCTTGCTGAAGATTGTTCAAAAATGACTGAAACAGGACTTTGACAGAGAACTGCCAGAAGGGCAAGCTGGGTTTAGAAGAGGTCATGATTTTAGGGACATCATTACCAATGTCAGATGGATCTTATTGAAAGCAGAGCAATGTCTATTTGTGCTTTGCTGATCATGCAAAAGCATTTCACTGTGTGGATCACAACAAATTGTGGCTAACCTTAAGAACAGGAATCCCACAACATCTGATTGTGCTTGTGTGAAACCTAGATTTGGATCTGGAAGCAGTCATTAAAACAAAGCAAGGAAATACTGCCTGGTTCAAAATGAGGAAAGGAGTGTGTCATGTATGTGTCCTTTCTCCATAACTTTTTAATCTATATACATAACAGATTATTTGGGAGCCCAGACCCTGTGAGAAGGAATGTGGCATCAGGACTGTAGAAAGACTCATCAACAACCTGTGCCATGCAAATTTTACAGCCTTGTTTGCTGAAACTGATGAAGACCTGAAGCATGTGCTGTAGAAAGTCAAGGATTGCTGTCTCCAATATGGACTGAAGCTCAACATCAAGAAAACAAAGATTTTCACCCCTGGCCAATTGACAGCACCATGAAAGATGAAGAAGGGACTCAGATTGTTAAAATTTCAGCTGACTTGATTCCAAAAGCAACACTCTGGCACCAGCAGTCAGGAAATAAAAAAAGGAATTGCATTGGGAAAACCTGCTGTCATTAACCTCACCAAAATGCTACAGAACAACAATATCAAACTAGAGACTAAGGTGCATCTAATCCAACCTATGGTTTCTACAACTACTTGTTACATGCCAGAAAGTTAGACAATGAATAAGGATGACAGAAGAAGAATTGATGTCTTCGATCTATGATGCTGGAGAAGAGTATTGAAGACACCATGGACTTCCTATCCTAGAGAGGGTAAAACCAAGCTGCTCATTGTAGGAAAGTATTGTGTAGGTCTATCTCACACAGTGTGGGCATATTGCCAGGAGAGACCAGTCCTTGGAGAAGGACATCATGCTTAGAAGTTTAAAGGGACAGTGGAAGAAGGGTAGAGGAAGACCCAGGAGAGATGGATTGCCACAATAACTGAGATAATAGGGGTAGGTGTGTCAGAGGCAGTGAGACTGGCTCAGGATAGGGTAAGCTTCAGAGCTACTATACATAGGGTCATTAAGAGTTGCAGGTGACTCATAACAACAATAACAGTAGCAAATATGTTGAGCTCCAAGCTCAGAATCCTGTATTAACCTCATTCCTGATCCCCAGTGACATCTCTGCCTTTGTTTTTATAATTCCTTTTCCATTTGATTCTAATTCATGCTATGATGCTATATTTTATATATCTGTGTAAGCCATTCAGTCTCCATTTTGGAACAAGACAGGGTATGAATAAGTACATTAATGAATTAATTAATAAAGCCCAAACTGTGGCATGAACACAGATTATATTTACAAAGAAGTGCTTTTATCAGGCTGGTTTTGGAAGGCCTCCCAGATGATGTCTTCAAGTAAGAGTCTTGAAAGATATATAAAATATAAAGAAACAGAAAGAAGTAAAGATGTCAGCAGAATCTGTCTCAGCAAACTCAAAAATTTCTTGCCAAAATGGCAAAAGATATGAAAAGACTTTTCACATAGGAGGACATTCGGGTGGCCAACAGACACATGAAGAAATGCTCAAAAAAAAAAAAAAAAAGGAAAGAAAGAAATGCTCCAAATCACTGGCAATAAGAGAGATGCAAGTCAAAACCACAATGAGATACCATCTCATTCCAATAGCAGTGGCAAGATTGAGCAGGACAGCAAGTAGTAAATGTTGGAAAGGATGTGGAAAGGTGGGAATTCACATACACTGATGGTGGGATTGTAAAATGGTACAACCACTCTGGAAGTCAGTTTAGCGTTTCCTCAAAAAGTTGGACATAGCAAGTCCATATGACTCAGCGGTTCCACTACTAGGAATATTGTTGTTGTTAAGTGCCGTTAAGTGGTAGGCAACTCATAGCGACCCTATGAACTAAAGGTCTCAACACTTGGAATATACCCAAAGGAAATTATAACTGAAACACAAATGGAGATTTGTAAAACAAAGTTCATAGCAGTGTTATTCACCATCACAATAACATGGAAAAAGGCCAGATATCCAACCATAACTGAATGGAGTGAGAAATTGTGTTACATTCACACAATGGAATACCATGTAGCGCTCAGGAGCAACAATTTCAAAAAATACTAATATAACTTAGGAGAGATTGGAGATCATTATGCTGAGTGAACTAACTCAGTCTTATAATGACAGATACTGCGTAAGCCCATTATTGTAAAAATAGAAGGATAACTAGTAAAGCATGTATGGGGACCCCCAAGAAGGGAAGGGGTGGGAGCAGAAGGGTGAAGATAGGTAGGGACGAAACCACAGTGTTACACATATGGTGGGTAGGGATATGGGGTGAAGGAAATGGGAAGGAAATGGTGGAGACCTGAATAGGGAGGGTAATGATGGGTAAGGTCCAAAGGTGATTAATTTTATAAAACATAATGAATGGGAATGATTATGTGAAACAAACTAAAATTAAAAAGATAAATAAATAAATTTTTGCCACCAAGTCAGAGTCAGTTCGTAGCTCACCTTTCTTCGAGTTCCCAAGGCTATACATTGCATGAGAGGGCACTGCCCATCCTAATCCCACGGAGTTGGTGAGTTCATAGAGCCGAGCCGTGGACTTTGTGTTAACAGTGCAACTCCCTACAGACTGCACCTTATTGCTGCAGTCAAACATTTCTTTATTCATTTAAAAGCATACATTAATAAGAAAAAAGTAAGAATCCTAAAATGTAAATACCTAAAGGAATCTGAGAAACTGACTTGTTTTAACAAGGAACACATAAATGGAAATGTAGCTCTTGGATTACTTGGATCACCTCCTTTAAGAGTCAGGTCAGGAACCTAGTGCCCCAATTCCCTGCAACTGTGTCATTTGCTCTATTGCATTAAGCTAAATAACTTAATATCCCATTGGGAAGCTTGCACTCTACACATACATTAGGGTGTCTTAATCATTTACCAAGTAGAGAAGCCGAGATGGGGCAACCATTTACACTACTTAATCCTTTCAGAGAGATATTACCCACTCCTTCACCCACTGCCAACTCCTAGCAACTCTCCCTTTCTAAGGCTGTAAATCTTTACAGAAGAAAAATATCCATATTCCTCTTATAATGTAGCTGGAGGATCCGAACCAGTAACCTTTTGGGTATGCAGCATACACGTAATGAACTATGCCATCAGAGCATCTTCAGAGAGATGTGGTTATGCGTTGGGGTGGGGTCAACTCATAGCTGACCCTCCCGTGGGTTTTCAGAGGCAGATAATCACACAAGAGACTGACTATCTTTTTCCCATGGAGCAGCTAGCAGAAACGAACCCAAACCCAGGGATATTAGTGGGTGTGAAACTTTGGCCATGTTGCTATGTCTGTGTTTCCTTATCTGTTAAACAAAACACCAAACCTGCTGCTGTCAAATCAATTCCATCTCTTACCGACCACTTGCATGTCAGAGTAAAAGAGTCCCATAAGGATATTTAGTAGATGGGGGTTTTTTTAATAGATTATCAAGGTTTTCTCCCAAAGTATGGCTGGGGAAGCTCTAACCATTGGGCTAACAACTGAGCTTGCTAGCTGTTTAAGCCTCTCAGAGATTTCTCATCTGTAAAAGGTATATAAGGACATTTTTTTCAGGGTGTTGTAAAAAAAATGTAAAGAGAAAAACGCATATAAAGAACTTGACAAATAGTAAACACTCACGTAAGTCAGTTGTTGTAGAGGCAACAATGCTTGGAATTCCTCCCACCCCACCCCTATTTTATAAATGAGCAAGCAGCAGACCAAGGAATGTTGTAATTTGGATAAGGGATAGCAGGAATATTCATTTGTTGAACTCCAAAGCTTGTGTCTTCATTACTTAGGATCATTAACATGCCAAAGAGCTTGGGTATTGGCTCTCCCATTTCTTAACTCTATCATTCACTCATTTCCAACTCTGTCTTATTTCTGGTCTCTTCCTGATTCCATTGCTTGCCTTTCCCCCCACCAATCACCTCTCCTAAACAGAGAATGGAAAGCAGAAGCTGTGGAGGCCTATGTGGAACTTGCTCGCAGTGCAGGAATGCCTTATGCGTATTGTCACTTGGCCTATTAACCAAAGAAGGTTACACCATCACTTTTGAGGTTTCCTTTAGAGCTTTCTTTGTCACCTTCTTGTCAGTCTGTCAAATTGTAAGGGTTTATGTATTACAATGTGCTTGAAGTTATTTATGCCTCTAGTATCTTAAACACCAGCAGCATTGCTCATTGTGAACAAGTTTCAGCAGAGCTTCCAGACTAAGACAAACTAGTAAAAAAGGCCTGGCTATCTGCTTCTAAAAATTAACCAATAAAACCTCAGTATATTATCTGACTTGCCTGTTTGGGACATAGCATCAAGAGGGGTTCTGCTGGAGCAAGACATTTTGTTTGGTGAAGCAGAGAGCCAATCAGCGTGAGGAACACTGTCAAAGAGACATATGAGCATAACAGCTGAAATTGTGAGAATAATGTAAGGCCAAGCAACACCCTGTCTGTTGTATCTAGGTCCCCGTGGACCTGGAGTCAATGCAACATATTTATGTCACTCACTCAGCCACTGCCATGAGTTAGAACCAACTCATAGCTGATCCTCCAGTGGGTTTTCAGAGGCTATAGATTACACAGCATAGATGGCTCATTTTTCTTCCTTGGAACAACTGATGGCAGTGTCACTCCTTACCCACTAGACCAGCAGAGCTCCAGAGTACACGGATATTTATCTATCTGTATTTATATCTATCTAGAACAACTCAGTAGCCCATAACTACAGCAGAGCTTTTCTGCTCCAGACAACTGAAGTGGGACCCTGATCAGAGGCAGAAGAATGGAGTGAAGTCATTTTCCAGGAAACTTTCCAAGCTGAAGCCTCTAACAATTCTGTTTTCTTCTAGCTCAGGCTTAGGAAGCTAAATCTTCTTCTGATGCCTTGGGTAGGAGCTTGAACATCTGGAGCCCTTGTGGAGCTCAGAATTCAAAGCCACTGAGCTTCGTCCGTCGTGCACACCTGCTGAGCCCATTCCTCCACTCCCCATCGCCTGCTTCTGCCAGACACTGGCGTAGAAGGAAAGAGTGGGTGCATGTGACCTGGAGGGATGGATGGAGAGGAGAGGGGGCAATGGTCGCACCACAGGCATTCTCAGCTCCCACAGACAGCTGGTTTTCCTTGCAATCAGAAAAGAGGACAGTGAAAATAGGTTACTGATCAATACTCTTTTGTGGTTGTGTTGGATAATTGGTACGCCCACCTTCCCCATCTCACTTTTCAAAACCTCAGCCTCTATTGTTCAACCTCTCTTCACATGGGCACACCCAGGAGCCATGGAGAGCTGGGTCCCTCCCCAGGCCAGTGTACATTGTCACCAAGTACTTGTCCTACTATCATTGCTAAGACCTCCCATAAAGCCAAGCCCAGTGGGAGGACTTGGGGAGGAAGGAAATGTACTGAACTGGACTGCAGTTTGCCTCTGTCCTGGCTGTGTAGGTGATTATATTGCCTCTCCCAGATGCTCAGTTTAACCAACCAGATGAAAACCACAGTCTATCTCTTCCCTGGCACACTCTGTCCCTTTTGCTGCTCATTTTTTCCCCTACAACATTGCTCACCCTCTAACATTTCATGTTGTTATTGTTGTTATGTGCCATCGAGTCGTTTCTGAATCATAGCGGCCCTATGCACAACAGCTCTAAACCCTGCTCTATCCTGCGCCAACCGCACCGCCTCTGACACACCCATCCCAATTACCCCAGTCACCGAATCAATCCATCTCATAGAGGGTCTTCCTCTCCTGCGCTGTCCCTCCACCCTCCCAAGCATGATGTCCCTCTCCAAGGACCCATCCCTCCTGGCAACATGTCCAAA
>NW_006399843.1:8268257-8270480 GCF_000299155.1 Elephantulus edwardii | reverse complement strand
CTATTTCAGAAGTGGGTGGCCAAT
Organism: Elephantulus edwardii; assembly: GCF_000299155.1. Classification (NCBI taxonomy): domain Eukaryota; kingdom Metazoa; phylum Chordata; class Mammalia; order Macroscelidea; family Macroscelididae; genus Elephantulus; species Elephantulus edwardii. The sequence continues at coordinate 8,270,456 of NW_006399843.1, read as the reverse complement.
CCTTCTTCCTAGTCTGTCTTAATCTGAATGTTCAGATTTAGAGGAGTATCTGACAGACAGCAATTTGTGGAGCAGTTAAAGATAAATCCCTTATTGTGGGGGTAAGCGTTAGTTAAAGTTACTAACATTTCATACACTCTTTTATTATCGGTCTCCTCCCATTAAGATATAAGGCAAACAACAACATTAGAAACATGCTCCCACAGAACTTCGTTTGGTTCACTGCTGTGTTTCTGTTGACTAAAAAGTGTCAGCACATTACCAGCACTCAATAAATATTTGTTGAGAGATTGATTTCATTAAAAGATGGTGACTGTGGGTGATGCAAGCAGGTAATGAGCTCAGCTACTAACAAAACCTGGTGGCTCAAGTCTATTCGGAGGTACCAAGGAAGAAAGAGCTGAAGAGCTGAAAAATTAGCAATGGAAACCCAAGGAACACAGTTCTACTCTGACTCGCGTGGAGTCTGGAAGAATTTGAACCAATGGTTCTTACTGACCTTTCTCTTGAGCTCTAAACTCTACAGTCCACTGACAACACTATCCCACCTCTCTCCATACCCTCTGACAAGCAGAGTCCTTTTCAATATCTTGAATAACCTCTTGCCTAAAAAGTAGGAAGACAAAAAAGGGAATTCTTTCTCTCCTGAATTAAAAAAAAAATGCCAAGGACATTTTTATCCAAGCTCAACCAAGTCCATTACTGTTGAATCAATTCCAATTCATAGCAGCCCTATGAGGCCACATAGAATGGCGCCTGTGGATGGTTTGTTCACACATCTTTCTCCCACAGAGTGGTTGGGAGTTTGAACTGCTGACCTTGCAGTTATCAGCTGAGAACTTAATCACTGTGCCACCGAAGACTCCAGGGACCCCTCTACACCTTCTCAAATCTGCATCCAGCACCGCCTCCTTGCATGGAGAACAGTCTCATTGAAGTCTTTCACCTCTGAGCAACTATTCACTTGGGTACTAATTGCAGAACAAAAACAGCTAATATTCATTGAGAGGACTCAAGTGTCCCTGTGCTAAGGAATTGTGCTGCCAACTCAAAGGCAGGTGGTCTGAAGACACAAGCTGCTCCATTGGAGAAAGATAGGCAATATCCTCCAGTGTGATGTACACCCTCTGAAAATCCACTAGGTCAGACATCAGTGCCTGACTTGAAGACACATAACAGCAATACTGAGTGTCCTAACCATGTATCAGTTATTCTAAATATTTTACAAAAATTAACTGATCCAACCCCTTAAGTAACCCTGTAAGACATCTGAAGTCTGATATTTCTTCAAATTATTCATCTGAGAATTAGGTATGTCTTATTCAGGCCATAGTCTTTTCAATCACTTGCTATGCTACTGAGAACTACACAGTAAATAAGGATGACAAAGAAGAATTGATGCCTTTGAACTGTGTGGTATTGGAGAAGAACACTGAATATCCCATGGACTGAAAAAAGAACAAATAGGTTTGTCTTGGAGAATTTGTAGCCAGAGTGCTTCTTGGAGGAAAAGATTGATAAAATATCATTTCCCATACGTTGGTCATGTTGCTAGGAGAAGCTATTCATTGGAGAAGGACATCATGCTTTTGAAGGTGGAGGCATGGCAAAAGAGAGGAGGATCCTCAACCAAGTGGATTCACATGGTGATTGCAGCAATGGGATTGAGAGTGTCAGAGTCTGTAAGGATGGCACAGCATAGAATAGGGCTCAATCTGTTGTTCATATATTTGTTATGACCCTTTAGATCATAAAGAGTAAAAAAAAAAACAAAACTCAATGCAGAAAAGCATTTGACAAAATTCAACAGTAATTTTTATTTAAAAAAGCAACTCTCAGCAGCTAAAAAAGAAGTCAAATCTTTGAAATATGCATATTATATAAATATATGCATATATATACATATATATCATACTCAATGGTTAAAGACAATAATTTTTTTTTTTGATATTGAGAATAAGGCATGGAAATCCAGTTTTGCCATTACTAAGTCAAAATTTAAATATTTCAGCTAACAGATGCTGCCGTGGATGTGCTCACCAAGTTGTGCCAAGAAATCTGGAGAACAACCACGTGGCCACCTGACTGGAAGAGGTCTATATTTGTTCCAATCCCAAAGAAGGGTGACCCAACTGAGTGTGGAAACTACAGAACAATCTCATTGATTTCACATGCAAGCAAGATTCTACTGAAGATTAT
>NW_006399843.1:8266510-8267124 GCF_000299155.1 Elephantulus edwardii | reverse complement strand
GGCTGTTATACATAGGGTCACTATGAGTCGCAAAAGACTCGACGGCATTTAACAACAACAACAACAAGTCAAAATTGTACTAGAAATCCTGCTGAAAGAAATGAAAGAAAATCTAGGTAAGTGGATATGTAAACTATGTTTATAAGTTTTATTAATTCAAATACGTAATGTTAGTATAATTTTCACCCTTTCTCCAGGTTCATGGGGTTTTCAGAGGCAAACTGCTTCCAAGCTTGTTTTAATCAGGGAGCTCCATCAAACACTGTCCAACATAGGTAATCATTATCACATTTGACACATCAGTGTCACAGTGTTTAGCTTCATAGCAACTATGAGTTACTTCTGTACAGCAAGTGAATAGACCCGGGAGACCTTTCATACACATATGTCCCTCCTCAAGAGGCGAGAGGCCCTCCTAAGGTCCAGCTGGAACCAAGATTCACAACACACTGGCCCTCAACCCTCAGCCTACAGATTTGTGGTTGCTGTGATGCTAAACACTGTAATGCTGATGTGTCAAATGTGATAATGGTTACTCATGTTGGACAGCATTTGGTGGAGCTCCCTGATTAAAACAAGCTTGGAAGCAGGAGTGGCATCCACTTCTGAAATAG
>NW_006399843.1:8259728-8264530 GCF_000299155.1 Elephantulus edwardii | reverse complement strand
ATCTCCAAAATTCAACCATAAACAAGTAACCCACTTGTAAACTGGTGATGTCAGATTTCTTCTAGTTTCAGGAGGGACAACGAGAGTTGTCACCAGCACTCAGCTGGTTTCTATGAAGTGAAAGTCAAACACACTTCCACCCTCTAACCTTTCTGTCAGTTCAAACACTAGCATTCTCCTTGTGATACTCTAGATTTCTCTGCTGGGCTCAAGAATTCATGGTAATGGTCACGCAAAACTCTCATGATAATCTCATTTCTTGAGAGAGGAACAGGTGAAAACTTGACATCAAGATCAACTTAGAAGTAGGAGGGATAACTGAGGAGAAAAGATACCAATCCAGACAGTTGGAAATGGTCAGACAGCTCCTTCTCAGTTGTGCCTGCCCGCCAACATCCACTGGGAACCAGCTCTTGCTGCTTGATTCCCACTCAGTCACATATTAACAATTGTTTATCTCCATCGTTAAGTGCCTAGTGGCACCCACTCCACCAGCCAACCTCCTGTCCAAAGGCATTGATCTCCTTCACTTTCAGGATCAACAAGTCTCCTGAAACCACGTTATTTTGTGGATTGGACAGTCCACCACAGCCTGCTTGCACTTCTCAGCCTGGTTCCCAATTCTCACACCATTTTGTGAATGTTGCAGTTCTCTTTGGCTTCTGGGTCTATGAGGTGCTCAGTGCAACAAACCCAAGTCCAATGGACACGCTCTACTTTCAGCTCTTTTTCTTGATAGTAGTCAACTTCCATTACAATTGCTATGAGATTAGCCCTTATAAACCTAGAAGAACAGCCAAACTGACTAATCCCCTAGGTAGCCACCTAGTTTTGCATAGTAAAGGCCACTCTCTGCCAGAGTCTTACACACCTTATTCACAAAGAAAGTTGGAGCTACCCAATCCCTGCAGTGGTTTTCACTGTATTTGCATAGTTAATGGTTCAATCCCTTTACCAGATTGTGGTAGAGCAAAACAACAAACTCTGGGCAAGAAAAAAGCATGTATAAAGAGAAACCCATACCAATGAACCATTTTTCTAAAAAGGAGCAGCAGCAGACACACCACTATAGACAATACATGGATGCAAGCAATTATATGAAAAGATGCTCAATTATTAGTTATTGTTGTTCTTAACTGTGTCAAGTTTATTCTCACTCATGGCAATCCCGCGTGTAGAGAATAAAAGTGCTCTACTGGGTTTTTCAAGGGTGTGACCTTTGAGAAGTTGATCATCAGACCTATGTTTCTGAGGTGTCCCCTGGGTGGATTTGAACTGCCAAATTTTCAAGAGCTTAACCATTTCCACTAGCTACAAACTATCATTAGTCATTAAATCCATTACTGTTGAGTCAATTCCAACTCATATCAACCTTCTAGGACAAAGTAGAACTGACCTCCGGGGTTTCCTGGACTATAAATCTCGTGGAAGCAGATGGTCACATCTTCCTCCTGCAGATGAGCATGAGAGTGTGAACTGCTGATCTTTCTGTTAGCTTCTGAGAACTTAACCTCAAGAAGTGAAAAGGAAAACTGCATTGGCATACCTATCAAAATGCCTGAAATGTAAAAGAAAGACAAGCTCTGAAAGGATATGAGGCCACTGGAAATAACTAGGATACAGCTGGTAGAAATTATAAAGTACAAAATGATATAGCCATTTTGGAAAACAATTTGGAATTTGGGATTCTCTTATAAAGTTATAGAGATAGTGATATTTACCATGTGACTCAGCAATTCTGTTTTTAAAGTTCCACCAAATAACATATACTCACATACATCTTACAGGTGAACATTTATAAAGAAAGATTTATATATTTTATTGAAAGATTCATTCATAATCACCACATACTGGAAACACTCAAGAGGATTTAGGGGACTTACAGGTACTAGTTTTGGTTTTAAAATCTAAATAATAGCATTCACTTTTAATAATGATAGGTTTTCTGACAAATAGCAATAGTTCCAGTAAATGCTTGTTTAATCTCAATGTGTTAGGAATTAAAATTGTAACAGAAGGCAGTTGAAACCATGGCAAGCTGATCTCTAACTTCACTGGATGAGGGGCATTCAAACCCAGAGTTGTCTGAATCCACACTGAATTCTGAAAAAATGCACTATCCAGTCCTAACAAGTAGTCTAGATTCAATGGAATTCAAGATTTGTTTGTAGGGATTGAGCAGAAAGGAAATACTTAGCTTAGAGAATGGGAGACACTTCAGGGAGGTGAACAATGGTTTAAGAATCTTTGAAGCGCTGTCATGTGGGAAGAGCAAGCTGATTCCATTTTGGTTGTTCCAAGACACAACTGGAATTGATCTGGATGCAGACTTTCTATTTTGGAAGAGAGTTGTCCAGTAGCAACTTTTAGCAAGCAAAGGAAGGGCTGTCCACAAGGCGGTGGGTTTCCCAGTACTTGAAGTTAATCAAGTGGAAGCTGTGTGATCATTCGTCAGGTGGGGCAAAAAGAAGTGCCACCAAGCAGAACTTGGGATTCCATGCATCTCAGTACAGAAGTGCACAGCCTTGGAACCTAGTAAGTCCTGTATGAGTGACGAAAGAGGCTGTTGTCCTCCATACACCTTCCCCTCCTCCCTATTAATGGGGGGTCAGTGGCAGTAGTACATAAAATTATATGCACACGGAAACCAGAGCAATACAATGATAGATGGTTGGATCCACTGGTCTTGCATTTAAGAAGGGTAGCAAAGGAGAAAATGTCCTGCCTTCCAAAACTGCAGACCTATTTGGATACTCTCTAAGGTCCCTTGGCAGCTGACACACATGCCCATCTGCCAGGCTGGCACAATGCCCGCAGCAAGGGGAGCTCTGCTTCCTGCTGGTAGGCAGAGGTGCCAGGTGGTTGCATATGCCTGTAGACCGGGGGGGGGGGGGCTCGGTCCCAAACATCACAGACACTTGTAGTTTCCACAGTCACCCTCTGACGCACCCACTCAACCCTCCATCAGCCTCACAGTCAGCATAGGAGCTTCGGTCCTTGAGATGCCAAGAGTGGTTACAGAGAAGCAAGGCACTGGAGAGTTGGAAGCTGCCAAATGAACAGGCCTTGCCGCATTGAACATGTTGTGGAGCCAAGACCACCCAAGGCACAACCAAATGGACTCTTGGAAGGAGAGGCCAAGGCACAAACCTTACCAACTTACAACTCAGAGGGCATCACAAGGGGTTTGGGCCCTTGAGAGAGAGAAAAAAAAAGGGGGGGGAACATAAGCTATTATACGTTGCCTTGACTCTGCCCTTCTTCTATACGGGTGAGGAGAAAGAACTCTGAGGACACTAATTTTTTCCCCTACATCTGATCTCAGTGGAGAAAAGCTGAGCTATTGAAGGCACATCCTTCTCTGATGCCACAGCGGAGTGCCTGAGCCTGTGGTCATCCCTGCCCCGCTGCCCGGGCGTCTGGGCCCCGCGGCGCCTGTGTGGGTCTGTGTGCTCACACCCACGTACGTGTGAGGACTGCACAGTGCTGATGCAGCAAAAGCTCTCAAAGGCCGGTCTGCTAATCCAATCATTCATGCTTCCCCTGTTCCGACTCTTGCATCTAATAGATAAAAATACCCAGGCAAATGACCAGTTTCATGGACTGTTTCCTCTTTTGTCAATACAAGGAATTGTGAGCTGTCATCTTGTCCTTCCTCCCCAGAGAGGGAACTCAAATATTTATGACCGGCTTTTATAACACTAATTGTCGTTCTAATTGTTTTTCTCTCTCAGCAGCATCGCTTTCCTCATCCCAGTGACAATGGGCAGTTCTGGGGTTTATGAAGAGTGGTTTGTCATAAATGAAATTCGGAACAGGTTCTCTGAACACACGGCCACATTTGCTGCTTAGCGGGCCTGTTCTGCCCCTATTCTAGCTGGAAGCCAGAGGACTGTATGTCCGACGAGACCAGAGGAATGAAAGGACCTGGCTCTTTCCTGTTCTCTGAGAGAGCAAAAATTGGAAAAGCCATCAAGAAAAGTTCCTTGAGCTTATTATCCTTTAAATTTTAGTGCCAACCAAGTCCTTGTCTCAATTTCTCCCCCTAGAATATCCTTTTTTGCACATCCATCTCCCAAACATACTTCTTAGATGCCCACTCAGCAAAAGACTCATTGGTATTATTTTTAAGGTCTGAAAACGGGCTTTAGATTTTTTCAAATCAATGAAAGTGCAGAAAGCAGAGTGGTGTACTGGGAGGCAAGGCTGACTAGGAATTGGGGAAGCTGAGGTCTGGTCATTCAATTATTCATTCATTCATTTATGCATCAAACATTAATGGGGCCGACTACGTGGGAAGCATCATCCACATCCTGGGAAGATTGAGATAAATGCCGACTGGTAAGTCCTTCAAATGGTTCTCCTTCTCACACCACAGAGATGACCTGGCCAAGACAACACAGTGCCCGAAGATATGGCCATTGCAAGATTCCACTCTATAGTACTTCATAGGAGAATGTGAGGAATATCTGTGCTTAAGTGAAAAACAGGGGGATCAACTATCATGATGATAACTCACATTCAGTAGAATATACAGTAAAATTGACACGGCAAAGAAAAAGAGCCCTTCCAGACTTTTACTCCATTTCTCATGTGTAATTTAGGTACACAGAAAAACTGGCGGAAGAACGTGCTCCTGGGTGGAAGGGAAGCTGGGAAGCTGCGCACCAGGGGAAGTCACCTCAGATAATAGTGAAGAGGCATCTTTCAGGTACAGAGAAAAAGCCATCGGAGGAAAACATAATCTACACAGGAGTTCTACAGGACACGTCACCTTCCCTTGGAGACAGTACAACTAAACT
>NW_006399843.1:8224539-8256393 GCF_000299155.1 Elephantulus edwardii | reverse complement strand
GAGTTCCAATCCCACCCTGCTTCTTGAGCAAATCATTTAGACTCTTGGGAGGTTGGAGGGACAGTGCAGGAGGGGAAGTCCCTCTATGAGGTGGATTGATTCAGTGACTGGTGTAATCGGGATGGGTGTGTCAGAGACAGTGAGATAGGCACAGGACAGAGCAGAGTTTAGGGCTGTTGTACATAGGGTCGCTATGAGTCGTAAGCGACTGGACGACACATAACAACAACAACAACATGCTCCAATTTCTTCCTTCATACTGTGTTGCTCAACTCTGACACATCCTGAGCCCATTATATGTCAGGATGGAAATGGACTCCACAGGATTTTTCAATGACTGACTTTTCAGATGCAGATTACCAAACCTTTCTTCTGAGGTGGCTCTCGGTGGGTGTAACCTTCCAGTCTGTTGTTTAGCAGCCAAATGTATTTCTACTTGTATCACCCAGGGACTCCATCTTCATTCATAGTTGGCAATGATAGTAACCTTGTGCCCACATCTGTTTGGATGACTAAATGAGAGGTAAACACTGCAAACTACATATGAAGCAACCTATAAATAATTCCCATTAGTAATAATCAGAGAGTTCAAGTTACTACGCTCAGGCTTGCGATGAAACATATAGAAATAGCAGGAAGAAATTGTGGTAGAGAAGAAAGTTTCTATTGGCTGCCCCACTTTTCAATGTACGGAGAGAAATCTCACAAATAAATCCTTGGAGGGTTCCTCTTGGGACTCAAACTAGCCACCACTTCAGATATAAGAGACTCAAGTTCAGTAAATAACTAAAATAACAATAATCAACTGAGCTTAAAACTATGAACTCATTTTAGGGAGCAGTCTTTGACTTCTCGAGAAGTGTGTAGTGACCCTATGAACAAAAGGCCTGAAGTCATTCTATAACTATAGACGTTTAACAAGGTTCATAGAGTTTCCAGAGGCATGATGTTTAGGAAGTGGATGCCACTCCTGCATAGTCCCCTGGATTTTCCAAAAAAGATGGCAAGGAGTCAGAAGCTGGGCTCCATGGGTGATTCGAAAGACAGGTCTGGACAGTTGACAGGGAAACACTATTCCTGAGAATTTTCTCCCAGAACTGAAGGGAACATTTCAGAGCCAGCAGAGCCTAGTTGGACATCACAGAAGTATAATCCAGTGAATATCACACTTTCAGCACCAGCTTCCAGAGCCAGTCCCACCATCTTTCTTCCCCATTCCCCTTTTACCCAGAGATACCTAACTTTAATTTGTGATCATAGTGGTATGAGAGAATGAAATTCTGTAAGAAGCAGAGGCTGCAAAGAAAAATATCACAGAGTATGTATATTTAGATAGGAAAAAAAATCAGCTATTTGGTCTATCCCAAAGCTATCCTTGAACAGGAAAAATAAGTGTGAAACCTGTTGACTCTGCTTTAGAGGCTTAGTAGTAAGATTGTGTTGTCAGCTCAGAAGTACACAGTTCAAATCCATTCATTGCCCCTCAGAAGAAAGCTGCATAATCTCCTTCCATGCAATTCACTGCCTCTGAAAACCTGCTGGAGAGTCAAGTATTAATAGTCTCTGACTCAATGGTTCATAGCCACAACGGCAGCTCTGTATGACCTTGGATGAGTCTCTTCTCTGAACCCACAAATGTTACTTTTTAGTCATTATAACTATAACAACTATTTCATGAGGTTAATGATAGTCTGTCAGTATCACACTACAGTGGAATGAATGTTTGCTATGATGTTAGAATATGCCTTCTTAGTTCATATTAAAGCAGCATTACCTACAAGGGGTAGATTTTAGAGGAGCTTCCAGACGAAGGAAGATTAGCAAGAAATGCCTGGTGATCTACTTCAGAAAATGATGGATCACAGCTGACTATGGCTCAGCATAGTGTTGGGAGATAAATTGGGGATTATCTACAACCTAGATTGGAGCTTGCCTACCTTTCTCCCACAGAACAGCTGATGGGTTCGAACCATGCGTCTTTGGTTGGACAGAGCAACTTTTTGACACTAAGCCTCTAGAATTCTCTGTTCGGTTGGGAATCACTCAAAATATTATGACCACAACAATGATGGTGAAGATGGCATGAGTGGAACAGCAAAGCTTTCCCGTTGTACAAGAGGTCTCCATGAGGAAGGCCGACTCGACCGCAATACCACCAACGGCGTGGATTAGAGGAATCCTCTGAGATAATACTAAGGAATGTCCTTCATAAAGCAGTATCTATGAAATGGAAAGAATGACACTGCTGCCTGACTCAACGAGTGGAGACAGACAATGGAGTCCATGTACCTGGAAGCCCTTGATGAGCTATGAGTTCATTTCAGTATTAGTGACTCTTCTTCTGATGAAGATTTGTCCAAAGGCCATGGCGCATATGAAACCCGAGCCAAACCCTGAATCGAGCCAGGCCTCACTGACAAGGTCTCCTATCCATTCTTAGGGTGAGGGAAGCGCCTGACTCCCCTGATGCCAAGTCCACTGCACAGACCCACTGGCAGCCACCCTAACCAAGTGCTAAGGGGGTGGAGGAGGATTTTAACATCGATTTGAATGCTGCTGTTTATATTTGCCTTCCCTCAGGAGTTAACTAGAGCCCTCCTAGCATTGATTAGCTCTATCTAGTTTCCTAATGGAGTAAACACACAGGGCCCCTTGGATATTGACTGAAATTTAACAAATAGACCCCTTACAACACCAAAATCTGCCACAGAACACAGCGCTTACATGCACCGGCCACTTCTGCCCAAACTCCCAGCCATGAATGTCCCGTGACATCTTGGGCGGCTGCTGCAGTATGTCTGAGCACAACCCATGAATCAGTAGGATGTTTATAGTTTTTCCTTTTAAATTTTGAGGTAAGAGTGATTAATTCGGGCCTTGCTGAAGCAGAGGATAAATATATGTGGATAACGGCAAGAAATAAAGATGGCCTGAAGAGCTTCCAGAGGTTTAGTCTTCCCTTGGGAACCCCTCTCTCCCATTTCCCATCCCAGGGACCACCTGAGACGTGAGCTTGCAGCCTTGCCCGAGGCTGGAACCAGGCCCTTTTGCCAAGGTCCTATCCTGTCTGGGTTTCCACCTCAGTCACCCGGGACCTTCTCTCCAACTTTCCAACTCCCTCCCTCACCCATCAGATGTAGCCTCAGGTCCCCTGTCCAGCCTTTCATTGGTTTGCTCCAGGCAGTGGCCTCCTGATCTCAGTTCTGCCCTCCAAAGAAGACTGGGGCTCAACTGAAGAAGGCTGGAGGCTGGGGGGCAGTGGGGTGAGCTAGGTGGTCTCCACCTTGGACAATGAGAGTTTTTAATCTGCCCCACAGGGAAATTCCAGGTTGGGCCCTGGGCCTGTGTGCTGACCTCACCGGCTTTCTGAAACCAATCTTTTTTTCATTAAGCTTTTTAGTTGTTCTGTGTGTGGGGGTGTGTGTGTGTATTTTCTCAGAATAACAACCACCAAAACAAAAATCAGGAAAAGAAAGCTCAATCTTAGTAGACTGGGAAGAGCCTTGGGCTCTAAAGAACAACTGGTCTGGGAGGAATTATTTCTTTTAAGGACAATACAATGCACCCTCCCCTTCCTTCAGGGCCTCCTCCAATTCAAGCAAACAGAGCTCAGCCTTCAGTGTTCCCTCAGGAGCTCAGGTGCCCCAGGTTTCTGAAAAAACACACAGCCTAGACTGAGAGAGGGGAGAAAAACCCACCTCTCAGCCTGTACCTCCCTGGTAGGGGTCCTTCACCGCCCCCCCCCCTTGAGTTCCAGTCTCCAGGTTCCCAAGCAATAAACCACCCCCCTGGCTTCCCCAGGAGCTGTACAATAGCTTTATTGAACAGAGCTATAAATTCAGCCAGGCTGACCCTGGGCGGAGGCAATTACCTTCTGAGGAGGCTCCCTCTGGACTGACATCCTTACAGTACAAGAGGGTCTTTCATAACCTCCCCCTGCTGCCTTGGGCAGGGGTGGCCATGCATTTGGTGGGTTCTAAGTACATCCCTGGACCAAGTTTACCTCCCACCCCCACCCCCAGGAGCAGTGGCCGTGTCAGGAGGCAGCCCCTACCCCAGCTCAGAAGGAGACCTCACTGGGATTGGTTGCTTTTCTGTTTCCTCCAAGTTCTGGCCTCAGCCCAAAATGGATTTGAAGGATGGAGAAGAATAAATAACTACATCTTGCTGGCCTTTTTGAAGTTATGACAATACCAGGAAAGGTGGAGAGAAAAAGGGGGAAGAGGGGAGATGGTGGGGGAGGAAGGACCTCTTTCCTTTTACTGGGGGAAGTGGATACATTTTCTAATAACGAGTAACTAGAAAAACAGCTGAACCTTAAGCTTCAAACTTCAATCAAAGTCACTCTCAGAAAGGAGTGGGTGGTTTGCAAAGGCTAGGCAAGAAAGGGGGGGGGGATTTAAAAAATCAATTGGTGTGGAATTAATCAAGGTATTAATATTAGAAAGGTAGCACCGAGATGTGCTGTGCCCAGGTGGCAGAGAATGGAGAGCAGAGTCCTGGGTAAAGGTACCCAGGTTTCTTCTCCCCACTGGAAAGGCATACATGTTAGGGATCAGACCTTGAAAGAGGTCAGGACAGTTTTAAAAAGATACCCTCCCAGTATCCCAGCCACCCCATAGCTTCCACCCACGCCTCTTTTTCTCAGTGACAGGCCACAAGCGTGGGTGAGAACGCCTGTCCTCAGGGGCAGGTACCCTTGGGACAGCGTTGACTGACAGCACCAACTTACAAAGGGACTTGTTTGGTGAAAAACAGACGCCTGGACTCCCCATGGCTGTCAAGCCATTCCCCAGCTCTCAACTCATTTAAACTAAAAACCCGAAGTATATTTATTCCCTAGTAGACCTGATACACTCCAGTGCTCCTGCCAACTTGCTTTGCAACTTTGTACACAGCAGATCAATGTGTGCAATTTAGGAACAGAGAAATGAAGACTTCTGTGAAGACGATGGGGGCAGGCGGGCAAGAGGCTGGGCCCTGCTCCTCACCTTCCCTACCCTCCTCCTAAAATGCCTGCTTTCCCCCTGCCCTTCCTAGAACTGAGCACAGAGCCTTTAAAGGGCGATTTTCAGCTGAAATGTGTAGTTCCTCTCTTATCAGGTACAAACCTAGAGAGAAAACCCTCCCAACTTAACCTTGCTGGAGAAGAGTGACTTGAACTTCTTGTATGTCCTTCATATTTGCTGTTACTGTGTTTGCTATACCGTGGACAGTAGCTCAGAACACCCAAATATCCAAACAATAGCTCAGAACGACCAAATGACCAAAGGAAGGCAATGTTGCCCCACCCTAGAAATAAATTTTCATGTCCCTGGTACATCTGAGTCCTTTCTTTTCAACTAATTGTCATTCCATCCCACTGAGGATCTTTGTCATCTTTTCTGATCGCCTTGTTTAAGGACTTGTCTTTGCGATGACGTATCCAAAATAAGCAAGCCAAACTCTTACCATCTCTATTTCTAAGGCACATTCTGGCTGCATTTCCTCCCAGGCAGATTTTGTTTTACTGGCAGGTAGTCCACCATCATCTATTCAATATTCTTCACTGACAGACAGCGTGGCTTCGTAAATTCTTCCCAGGCACAGAATGTGACTATTACCCTAAGTGCATATGAAATCCCATCGCACATACTGCCCAAAAAGGGCCTCCCTCTGAGTCCAAGTGTCCCCCACACCCTAGCCCCAAAGAGCTCCTTATTCCACAGCAGACAACGGAGACTTGGAGACAGGTAACATAATGTTGAACAAATACAGATGCTATTTACCTTCCATCCATTTTCCTGACAATTCTTAGAGGACTAAAGGAAGGGGCGGAGAGGGGATAGTTTAATTCTGCTCTGTTTTGAAAGGAGGTTGCAGAGACTGCTGTGTTGAAGGAGTGTGAATCTAGTCAGTGTCAGAAGTTACCTCTCTACATTCCCACTCTCTCCTGTCAAGGGGACAACTCAAGAGGAGAAGATGGACTCCATTCCGCTAGGTGGCCTTAGAGCAACCTGCAATTTCTTTGCCTAAGATCAGCTCATAAACTCCCTCAATACCAAATCAAGGCCTTGTGTCCGCTTAACACAGGTCTTCAAGCTGAACGCTGTCTTGTGTCCCTCTAAAGCTGCCCTTGGTGATAAGTTTCATCACTTTCACTGGAAGGACAATACCGAGGAGAGAGGCATGATGAATTTTGCTTTGAGTTCCACACCCATGCTGGGAAGAGTATGAATGCCTAGTCAGTTCAGTATGGAACCAGCAGGTCAGGAGGAGAGAGAATCTCGAGTTTGTAGTCAACAAGTCAGAAGTGGCAAGGACTTCTGCATTTGTGGGTGGCATCTGAAGTCTTGGGCCGTGCAGACATTCTAAAGCTCTCGAACTTGTAATCTGACCTACTTCTGGAGGTCAGAGGAAGAAGAGAAACAGGATTTCTTCAGTTTAGTCATGTTAGAAAAGTAGAATATGCTGCATTCATAACAGAATATAGTCTGAAGAGTTGCAAACTATTTTTATCACCTTTAATTGAGTTTTCATGCTCAGTGTGAGGTCAAGGTAAAGGTTATTTTCTTTTCTTTTCCAATAAAGGTATTTGACCTATCACCAGATATTAAAATTAAATTTTTATGGTTGGTGTGAGGTAGGGATAAAAGTGCTTTGCTTTGCTTTTCCCAATAAAGATATTTGACCTAGCACCAGGTATTGAAATGACTGTAATTTCCCCCCTGTACTATAGAGTCATTTTTATCAGGAGATGCCTGAACGTAGCTATAGTATACTTCTAGACTCTCTGATGGCTTGGTGGTAAGGAGTTGGACTACCAACCCAAAGGCATGTGTTTTTAATCCACCAGCTTCTCTGTAGAAGAAAGATGGGAAAACCTGCTGGAGGGTTAGCTATGAGTCACTTCTAACTCAAAGGTATCCAACAACAGCTATGCTGTATTGTTCTATTTATCATTTACCACCTATAGACATTGCCTTGATCGCTATGGTTTTATTTAAGCCTTGGAGAATTGAAAAACAAAATGCACCAATCCTTTGAGATTGTTGCTGTTATTTACCATGGTGTCAACTATGACTCAAAGTAACCCTGTGGACAAAAAAAACCCCACACAACAGATCTGAACCTTGTTCTTGCCAGTGCCATACTCACACACTTGTCTTGTTCAAGCCCATTGCTACAGCCTCTCAGTCAATCCATCTTGTTGAGGGTCCTCCTCTCTTTTACTGCTCCTCCACCTTTCCCAGGGTGATGTCTTTGTCCCTCCTGACAGCATACCCAAAGTGAGTGAGATTTCACTACCTTCATCTCTAAAAAGGACCCTAAGTGTACTTTCAACATCTTATCATCAAAGAATTTAAGAAATATGTACGCATTTCCTTATCTTAAGGTAGAATGTGCTGGTCCAAATCATCTATGATGTCATTTGGGAGGTGGAAAGGGAAAACTAGCAGGGATAAAGTAGAAAAATATATCCAGAAAGTTTTCAATTTAGATTGAAAGAACTGGGGTGAGTTGTTACTATAGATTGAATTGTGTCCTTCAAAGAGTTACACTGATTTTCTTAACCCCTATTCCTATAAATAGGGAGCTTTGAAGGAATTGGTGATGGTTGTTGTTACAGTTGATAGATGCCTTCAATTTGAGTAAGACTCATAATGAATCCTGTCTTTTTATCTTCCACCTTCATCATCTCTCACACACTTGAGCCCATTGCTACAGTCACTGTGTCAATCTATCACATTGGAGCTCTTCCTGTTTTTCAGTGACATTTCACCTTTCCAAGCATGATATCCCTTTCCAAGGAATAACCTCTCTTAGTTACATGTCCAAAATATGAGAGATGAAGTTTTGTCATCTTTGCCTCCAAGGAACACTCTGGCTGCAACTCCTCCAAGACAAATCTGTTTATTCTTTTGGCAATCAATTTGGTGGCACAGCCTGTAGCAAATTGCACTTCTAGCCCGAAGTCCAGGCATCTCTGGAAGTTCAAAGCACCAGCAGCTCTATAGGAGAAAGATGGGCAGTATCCTCCTTTGGATACAGCCTCAGAAAGCCAGTGGGTTTGATCTAAGTTGGATCCGACTAAATTGTAATGACTAAATTGGATTGTCTATAAATATGATCCTTTTGGAAATAAGAATTTTCTTATGTTGTTTATCAAAAGGACCATATCAGAATAGGATCTGCTCAGAGTGGCGGTGGTTGTTGTTATTGTTGTTAGGTGCCCTTGCATCAAATACAATTCATAGCAATCTTATGAACATCAGATCTAAACCTTGCACCATATATTCAAGCCCATTGTTACAGTTACTATGTCAATCCATCTCATTGAGGGTCTTCCTCTTTTTTCACAAACCCTCTACTTTTGCAAGCATGATATCCTTTTTCAAGGACTGGCCCCTCTTAACAATATGTTCAAAATGTACAAGACAAAGCTTCACCATCCTCACCTCCAAGGGGCACCCTGGTTGTACTTTCTCTAAAACATGCTTGTTCATGTTCCTGACAGCCCACAGGACATTCAGTACTCTCATCTAACACCACAATTCAAAGGCACTGATTCTTCTTCTGTCATCTTTATTGACTGTCTAACTTTCAGATACATAGCAAGTGAATAAAAAGACCATGGTTTGCATTGGGTGCACCTTAGTCTTTAAACTAACATCACTGCTCCTTAGAACATTAGAGAGGTCCTTGACAGCAGATTTTCCCAATGCAATGTCTTCTGATTTCTTGACTGTCAGTACCAGTATTGATTGTGGATCCAAGCAAGATAAAATTGTTGACAATTTCAATCTTTCCTTCATCTATTGGCCCAGTGGTGAGGGTTTTTTTTTAAAATTTTGACATGTAATCCATATGGAAGGCTGCAGTCCTTGATATTCTTCAGCAGTGCAAAAGTATTTTTCACTTTGGGCAAGCAAGGTTGTGTCCTCCCCATAACACAGGTTGTAGAATCATCCTCCAATCCTACTATTACTTTTCTGAGTGGTATCTTATCAAAAAGAGCAGAATAAACACAAAGAAATACATAGAGAGGAAAGAGACTTTGTAAGAAATCTCCCTTAAGTCAAGGAACACATCAGGCTATCAAGTCAAGGAGGAGCATCCCTGGAACTGATGAGCTGATTTGAACTTCTAGATTTCCAATCTTTGAAACGATTTCTATTCTTTAGAAGTTCCCACTTGTGTATTTTTGTGTTCTTATGGCAGCATCAGAAAACTAGAAAGGCTGCCATGCCATCCTCAAGCCAAGAAGAATCCTAAGACATATCAAAGTTCACACAGTAACGCGAAGAGCTTGGACCAGAGAGCATAAATTCCTGAATTCTGGGCTCATTTATGCCACTCACACATATGATGTTGAAGTATTTGGTTCCTTCATCTCAGCCTCACTTCCTTCACCTATTAAAGGAAGTACTTGAACTAAATGTCCTTGAAAGTTCTTCTGTCTCTGAGAGTCTCTAAGTAGGACTCTTAGCTAAGGAAAAGAGCAATTGGTTTAGGAAATGACCCTTCAGTACTATAGAAGCATTTTAAGTTGGAATTTATAGAGAAACTTCCTATTTTCAATTTCTTTCAGAAGGTATGGATTCTAATGGGCCGAATGTTGTTGTTATGGGCTGTCAAGAACCAACTCATATAGCTAACGCTCGAGCAGGTTTTCAGAAATTGTAAATCTCACAGGAAGATAATGTCCTTTCTCCTGCAGAGTGCCAAGTGGGTTCAAACCACATGTCCTTGGGTTGGCAGTGCAACTCCTTATCACTAGGCCAAGATAACTCTCTCTGTCTTCATTACATTCAGGATGGCATGGGTAATCTCTTCCTCTTGAATGTAGCTGGTCTAGAGGTAAAGGTGCATGATTTTTGTAAGAAATCTCCCGTAAGTCAAGGAACACATCAAGCCATCAAGTCAAGGAAGAGCCATCCTAGAGCTGAAGTGCTTATTTGTACTTCTAGATTTCAAACCTTTGAAATGATTTCTATTCTTTACAAGTTCCCACTCTCTGTAGCTGGTCTAGAGGTAAAGGTGTCAGAAAGATTTGGGTTCAAATCTTGATTTTACAACTTACTTGCTGCATGACTTTGGATAAATTACTCTACGTCTTTTAATTTCAACTGCTTCATATGTAAAATGAAGCCAGGAATATTCACCTTTCCTTTTATACTGCTGCCAGCTGGTATTGTCTCCATCAGCACAAGCGACCATTTCTAACTGCTGTAATATCAAAGCCCATCGCTGGTATCTCATCACTTCTCTTCCCTGTTCAGTTGCTTCACTGTTTCACATCACACGTTATGAGTCACCCAATAAATGTATCAGTAAGTTAATAATTCTCCTAGATCCAGCCCAAAATAACATGCACCTGTTCGGAGATTACCTGGGTTTATTTTTGGTAAGAGTTCCCAACTCTGAGATCCTGGAAAATATGGGTATGATTATGTGTAAAGACCCATGGTTATGGAAGAGGGAATATATAAATACCCAGAGTGATTTGAGGTAACAATTGTTATTATGGCCACAAAAAATTTAGTGTATTGCCTGGCACATGATAAAAATTTAATAACTATACCTGTTGGCTATTTTTACGGCTTATTCTCTGTTGGCATATTCCATATGGCTTTGTCCTGCTAACCCAAAATTAAAGTCTCTCTAATGGTTCGAATACACCAGAGGGTTCATGGAAGAAAGATGGGCAATGTCCTCCTGTGTGATTTGTTGTTGTTGTGTAATTAGGTACCATCGAATACAACACACGGTGACCCAATGAACAACAAATCTCCCATCCTGTGCTATCCTCACAATTTCTGATACAATTTCCCATGTCATTTATAGTCTCTAAAATCCAAGTGAAGGATCAGCGATGAGTCTGTTCCATCACAACAGCACATTGAGTGTTTGTATTTATTGTATAGAAACTCTGTTGTGAAGAAGGTGGCAGCTTACCTCTGTCCATGGCTAGAAGAACCACATGGGTATAGCTCCCATATCAACTCTGCTTTTGATTGTTTAAACAAAGTCACTATAGGTTCAATCACCTGCTATGCATCTGAGAGTTGGACAATTAATAAGGATGACAGAAGCAAAAATGATGCCCTTAAGTTGTGGTACTGGAGAAAAGTACTGAATACCAATGGACTGCCAAAAAAACCAACAAAACAATAAAGAGCTATGTCCTGGAAAGGGTGAGGCCAGAGTGTTCCTTGGAGGTAAGGATGGCCAAGCTTTGTCTTTCATACTTTGCACATGTAGCTAGGTGAGGCTCTTCATTAGAAAGGGACATCATGCTTGGAAAGAGGGAGGGTCTGTGAAGGAGAGGAAGACCCCAATGAGATGGACTGGCACTGTAACTTCAGCAATGGGCTCGAGTGTATCAGAGATGATGAGGATGGCAGAGGAGAGGGTAGAATTCAGATTGGCTGTTCATAAGGTCACTATGAGTTGTACTTGACCCAAAAGCACCTAACAACAACTACAGGTTATTCATTTAGGAAGAGGTAAGAAGAAAGAGCAGGTGGGCTAGTATCTTCTTTCCATCCACCCAGTGGTTCTAGTGACCCCATCCCTCCCCCACGTTGTTATTTTGCACCATCAAGTCAGAACTGACTTATATGTGACACTTCAGCAGGTTTTCAGAGGCTGTAAATCACGCAGGAGGAGACCGCCCATCTTTCTGCCACAGAGCACCTGATGGATTTGAACCAAGGACTTTTGGGTTGGCAGAACAACTCCTTAGCACTAAGCCACAAGAACATCTTCTCTTATATTGTTGTTGTGTGCTATTAGGTCATAACTGACCCTTAGCTGGCCCTCCAGTGGGTTTTCAGAGGCAGTTAATCACCCACAAAGAGATGGCCCATCTTTTTCGCAGGGAGCAGCAGGTGGATTGGAACCACATGCTTTCAAGATTGCATCTTGGCTTCTTACCACTGGGCCATCAAAGTTTCCCCTTTAGGAAACAGTATTCACCTCAAAACCTCTCAGCACCAAGATTGTTGGAGGTTCTTGTACAGAGAGAACAGGCCTCTAGCTAATAGCCTCTTAGTGTCGACTTTGTCAAATACGACCACTGTATCTCTCAGACAAAATCAGTGAGGCCAATACAGATGACGGATACCTGATCCACAACAGCCCTGTGCTGGAATTAGAAAAAAATTCTAGCTTGAAGACCCAGTCCTGTTGCAGTGTGGATCCTCTTGTCTTCAAAGTCCCTGCTCCTTGTGGTTGGAGAAGCAGGCAGGGCACCTGGCCCTCAGCAGGAAATAATGGCAGATCTGCACATTGCATGCAGCTCCCAGCACATTTGTTTGATCCGTGCCCAGGTTCTCCTAGACATTTGCTTCTAAGCCGACAGCTGAACATAAAAAGCAGTCCCAAGTGGCTGTTTTCAGGTCTTCAGCATTGGTTAGCCGCAGTTGGGAAATCTTCTTCCCATGGCCCTAAGTGAATTATCACATGTTATCGAGTCTGAGCTTCGGGGTGGCCAAGCCATAGCTCTGCCGCCCCTCCCGATGATCCATCACCCGCCGAGCGGGTTATTAAGACATTTCCTGCCTGTGGGTGTGCATCAGGCTGCGGCACAGCCGTCCTTCCAGGCGGTCATGCTGGGGCTCCTGGGATTTCTGGCCCCAGACGTTTGAGCTGGGCACTGGGTACTACTTTCACCTGAGCACTGAGGGGTGCTGTATCCCAGCACCTCCAGCCCTTGTTTATGCCTTCCCAGCACTCCCTGGGCACCCATCTGGGCCATCCTGGTAATTTCTCCCAACACCAGGCCTCCCAGAGCACGCACACACAGGGACAGGGCCCCCATGCTCTCCTTGCCCCTCTGCAACCAGGTCATCCCTGCCCCCTCCGCCTCTGGGCTGAGTGAAGGATTAGATTGCACATGAATAAGCAATATCCACTTAGCTCTGAAAGCCGAGAGTAAATCCCTTGAGCTGCTGTACAGGAGCAGTGTAATATTTCCCATCTCCCCCTCCCCCCAGCACCTCCCTCAGCTCCTATTTCATTTGAGGCCCCCCCCCTTGTTTTTCCCTGGGATGTACTTGCAGGGTGGGTGACTGTATTAGAACAACACCATCAAAACACAGCATTTAGAGGAGGAAAAACAGTTCCCTGGGAGCAGTCACTTGATAAACAATGAGAAAAGATACTCCAGGAGTTGGTCCCTCCATTTGCCTCTCCCTCTGCTAGGAGGCGGAAGAAGAAAGAGATGCACTTTGCTTTTCACACCAGCTTCCTGTCCATCGAGTCACCCACTCCACTTGCAGAAGGGAAAATTCACAGAGGTTTCAAGTGGAGTCATCAACTCTGTGAAGACCCTGTTGTGTTGAAAAGCGTGCAGAGATGAGTCAGCCAGGAAGTAGAGGAAGGTGGTGACATGACCACGATTTAAACAAATCATACTAGACCTGCAATACTCATTGTAGGGGTCAAATCCTCCCTTGCCACTTACCAGCTGTGATTCCCTGCTGTTGCTGTTGTTATTATCATACACCATCAAGTCCACTACAGCTCATAACGACCCAATGAACAACAGATCTGAAGCCTGCCCCATCCTGCGCCACCCTTACCACCTCTTCTGATCATGTCAAGCCCATTGTTGGAGACATGGTGTCAGTCCATCTTGGTGAGGCTCCACCACCACTTCCTCAGACCCTTCTCCATCCCCAGATGTCTTTTTCCAAATACTGGGCCCTCCTTACCCCATGCCCAAAGTATGTGAGTTGAAATTTCACCACCTTTGCCACCTTGTTGTTGTTAGGTGCTGTCAAGTCGAATACAACTCATAGCAACCCTATGAACAAAAGATCTGAACCTTGTTCTGTCCTGAGCCATCCTCACACTTCCTGACACACAAGAGCTGATTGCAGCAATCATTGTGTCAAGGGTCTTCCTCTCTTTCACCAACCCTCCACCATTCCCAGCATCATGTCCTTCTCTAAGGAATAGCACCTCCTAGCAACATACCCAAAATATGTGAGGTGAAGCCTCATAATTCGTACCTCCCAAGAGCATTCCAGCAGCACCCTCTCCAAGACATACCTGTTCATTCTCTTGGCCATCCATGGGATGTTCAGTGCTCTTCTCCAACACCACAGCTCAAAGGTGTCAATTCTTTTCCTGTCATCTTTATTCATTGTGCAACTCTCAAATGAATAGCAAGTGATCAGAAAGATGATGGCCTTAATCATATGCACTTTAGTCCTCCAGCTGACATCATTATTCCTCAATAATCTGGAGAGGTCCCGAACTTAATTATCATTCTGTACCTCATCTTCCTCACCTATTCAATAGGATACTAGTCAGAAATGTTTAGAAATTGTGTCCAATGCGTGTAAATGCACAATAACATTAACTATTTGTTGTTATTATGTGCCATCAAGTTGGAACTGACTTTGGAAATAGGATTTGTTTACTATCACCATAATGAAATATTTGTAAAGTCTTTTTATCCTGCCATCTGCACTCCTAGAATTATGGGTGGGGGCATAGGAAGGAGTTCTGGTGGCCTAGTGGTAAAAAGCTGCACTACAATCCTGAAGGCACCTGGTTCAAATCCACCATTCTTCTTCCACGGAAGAAGAATGAGTAATCTCCAGTGTGATTAATGTCTTCTGAAAACCACTGGAGGTTAAGCTATGGTTCAGTTCTGACTTGATATTACATACACCACCAACAACATGACAAAAGAAAGCATTTTAAACAAAAGATTGATGATTCTGATCCACCTCACTACTCACTAGATAAACAACTGATGATCTGCTTTTGTACTATCACAACCAGGAAAAAACTCTACGGGACCAATCTATTCTAGTTCTTGGGTCATTATGGTACCTAAAATCAACAGCAGTATGACAACAGAGAATATTTAACAGAAGAAATATGGTTTGTCACTGACAACACATCCACCAACCAGTCACGGGCTGCTTCCTCGGGTCTGGGAGGTGTGTTAATCTTTCTCCAGCACGTACTAGATGCCCAGCTGACATATTTAAGAGGAAAACTTATTCATTCATTGCCATCAAGTCAGAACCAACTCAGAGCTTACCCTCCAGTGAATTTGCAGAGACTGCAAATCTCATGCCAGGGGATTGTCTACCTTTCTCCTTCAGAGCAGCTGATAGATGCAAACCACCTTTGGATTGGCAGCACAACTCTTTACCCACTAGGCCAACCAGAGTGCCCTCTAAGAAGGAAAAAAGGGCAGGAAGGAGGAGGAGGACAGAAAAGTGAGGAGGAAGTGAAGGGGAGAAGGATAGTGGAAGAAGGTTAGGAAGAGAGAAGAAAGGGGAAAAGAAAAAACAGAAGAGATTACCACAAACTCCATCTTTACAAAATCCGGTTCATGATATCTTCCCCTCACTCTGGCGCTGGCTTGCTCCCCCTTTGACTTTCTGATTCTGTCATTGGTACTGTCATTGTCCAGTATCTGTGGCTTATCTTGTGTTTAACTTTTCCCCTTCTTGTGTTCCCTTATCAATAAAATCATTGATTAACAGAAACTTTTCCCAATATTTCTCCAACATACTTTTCACTTTTCTGACTTCTCTCACCAGACTTTAAAACTTTATCATTGACTTTATTTCATAAAGCAGCCTTAACAGAGTAACACAGAGTGGGTGGCCTTATAAGACAGAGATTTATTGTTTCTCAATTCCGGACACCAGGCGTGTAAATGCAAGGCACAGCCAAGTTAGACTCTCTCTTGCCTGCAGGGGAATACTCTTCCACAAGGATCTCTTCCAGCTTCAGTCATTCTGAATGTTTTCATGGGTCGATGGTGAGTCTTCACATGGTAGCCATCTTCCTTCCCTCTGCATGACCTGGTCTCCATATCTGTTCTCCACTTCTATAAGGACACTGCTCAGAAGGGATCAGAATCCACTTTGCCCCAGCATCACCTCATGAACTTATTTGCTAACATCTTCAAAGAAAAGCCCTGTTTCCAAACAAGGTCACATGCATAGATCAAAAGTTGTTAAATGCCATCAAGTCAGAACCAACTCATAACTGAGCCTCCATTGGGTTTTTGGAGGCAGTAAATCACATGGGAGAAGATTGTCCACCTATTCTATTGAGAAGCAGCTGGTAGAGTCAAACTATGTGCCTTTGGGTTGACAGTACAACTCTTTAACCATTAGGCCACCAGTTAAAATGTCTTTTTGCAATAATTGCAACAATTAAAGCCATAAAAGAGTAATCTGCCCTCCCAGTTATCTGGTATCTTACCTCTAACCTGTGTCCCCATGATCCATTTTGCTCCATAGATTTAGAGTCTTTTTCTTACATTACCATTCTCAATTTCTTACCCGCTATCCCATGGGATGGTACCCTAACTCCTCAGGACTGCATGCTAGGCCTTCGTGCCTGTACGCTCCACATACTATCTCAGCCTCATTTTCCAGCCTGACTCGTCATCTCTTGGTTCAAGACTATTAAACACATTTGTACTGGGAGGAATCCCAGCTCCACATCACAACAGGAAAGTCCAATTCAGTAGCCACTAGCCCCATGTGGTTATTGACCATGTGAAATGTAGCAAGTAAGACCAAGCGACTGAATGTTTTTACTTCATTTAACTTTAACTCATTTAAAGCAGAAAGAGGATGAACTATTTTTTGCATTAGATGCACCGTTATTACCACAATAAGAATGCATTTCACTTTAACCATCACATCTTGTTAAGACGTTATTGTTGCTTTGCGTTCACGTGTCATACTTCACTTCTGGTATTTCACATCTCACATATTCCACATAAGCACATCGCTGATCGTGTCAGCATCAGTGGACTGATTCACTTGGAGTGATATTTTCTAGATACTGACATTACACTAAAATGTGATTATGTGAACGTTTTATGCAGACAGCAGCATGAGCTCTTTCTTAAGAAATTTAATGTACCTATTAGAATATTTACAATAATGCTCTTAGGTGAGATAATAGTGAAAAATTTTTAGATCTGTTCCTGATACTAAATGCTCCACAGACATGAACTATTTTTACTCTCATTGGCCACAAAAGTCAGTCACTTTCTTCTAACTCCCCAGCCAGTGGCTCATTCTCCCCACCAGCAGAAGAGAAAAATCTCTCAGGGGCTTCCCAGGAGCCTCGGCTCTATGAAGATACTGCCCTCCAGAAAGATTCGGAGAGGGGAGCCATCTACAAATATGAGAAACTGATGGCTATTTTTTACCTAATTTATGATGGCTTTTCAGCACAGTCAAACCCTGGCCCATGTTTTGCTAGTTGTGTTTCCTTTAATAAGCCACTTTTTCACCTCTTACCTCACTTTCCTCACCTGTTAAATGGGAAATATGGTGCTCAAGTTAGATAAAAGCAGTTCAAAACCACCAACAGCTTTTTCTTGTGGAATTGTTTTTGTTATGTGTGGAAGCCATTTGGTTTTCAGAGGCTATAAATCACATGGGAGAGGATCGCTCAACTTTCTCTCTCAGAGAAGCTGGTGGATTCAGACCACCTGCCTTTGGTTTGGGAGAGCAATTCCTTACTTGCTAGGCCACCAGAGCTCCTTTAAGGGATTAGCACCTCTGACGGTTACAGCCTAGAAAACCCTATGGTGCCATTTTACTTTGTCACTAAGGGCCCCTATGAGTTGGAATCAACTCAATTTTACACAACACCAATGCACTGAATTTCCACTGGACAATGTCGTGGTAAGGCTGTACCATAATAAAGAGGAACTTACTAGCAAAAGAGTCCTGAATCAGATTCTCTGTCGATGGTTGTGGTAACTCCAGACAGACAGCTATCGACCAGCCGACCTCTCTAGGCATGTAGTGGATGCTGACTAAACACTGTGGAAGGTGGTACAGCATGGCAATCAAAGCACAGGCTTGGAATTATTTTCCCCCCATTGTTGTCAAGTCAGAACCAGTTCATAGCTGACCACCATTGGGCTTCAGAGGCTGTAAGTCATATGAGAGGATATTGCCCATCTTTCTCCTAAGATGTGTCTGTTGGATTCGAACAGTCAGAGAGGTGCAGCCTTTGAGTCAGCAGTGCGACTCCCTATGCACCGCACCACCAGAGCTCCCCGGCTTGGGATCCAGTCTAAACTAAATCTCAATTCACACTCTGTCAACTGCACATGTTATATATCCTGCCTTGATTTGCACATCTACGATGCTGAATAAAAGTAAACTAACTAAGGTTTTTAGGATAATGACACAGAGAATGCTCGTAGCATGACATTTGCAGCTAATGAGTATTCGATAATGATTAGCTGTTACTCAATTGGATATAGCAGAATAGAAGCTAGGGAAAAGCTCTCAAATCCATTGCCATCAAGGGGGTTCTAACTGATAGGGACCCTGCTTTGAGCTTCAAATTGAATGAAAGGAGACTCCCCATCTTTTTCCTGAGGAGTCCCTGCTGGATTTGAACCTCAAGTGGCTCGCAAGCCTCTGTGTAAGCAGTGCAGCTCACTGTGGCCTCTGCTGCCAGAGTTTCCTGTATGGACAGAAAGGCAAGAGGTGTATAAAATTACTTCTCAAGGCCCATTGCTTCCACTTTTCTCTAATTCCTAGTCACATGGCTGCCACAGAGGATGACCTTGTGACTCACAGAGATGAGGTTCATTGCAGCAATAAAATCATCTCATAGGGAAGTACTTTTACCCATAGACTCAGCATGAAATGCATTCTCGAATGTCCATCAACTAACCACAATGACCTGCCCTTGCAAGTTTCCCCGTGATCAGCTCTGAGCTCCCCCTCCAGCCTCCCTAGCATGGAGGGCAGGAAAGGAGAAGATTCTGCTTCGGGGCAGATGTCTGGGTTATCTCATGCTGCTGTAACAGAAATAAGTGGCTTTAACAAACAAATGTATTCTCTTACAGGTGAAGAGGTCAGAAGGTCAAGTTCAAGGTACCAGCTTTGGGGGCAGACTTTCTGTGTTTGTTCTAGGGGGATGTTCTTATCCCCTTTCAATATCAGTGAACCTGGTTTCCCCATCCCCACCCCCACCCCGTGGAGCTCTCAGCCCAGGAATCTCAAACACAGAAGGTACTCTTATCTTTTTCACCTCAAAAGAGAGATTGATAGAAGCAGGATATAATGTACTAGTTTGCTATCACATTGCCTCATAATATAAATTGTAAGCTATTGCTTTGTTGTTCTTAGGTGCTGTCCTAGTTGTGGTGCCATTAAGTCAGAACCAACTCACAGATGAACCTCCAGTGGGTTGTCAGAGGCAGTAACAGTCGCATGGCAGGAGACTGCCTATCCTTCTTCCTCTTCAGGGTTGTATCCTCCCTCCATAACTGTTCAATCCATATGCTAAGCAAATCATTTGACAAGCTAGACTCTATGAAGAAAAAGGAGGCATCAGAATTGGAGGAAGACTCATCAACAACCTCCACTATGCAGATGACCCAACCTCACTTGCTGAAAATGAAGAGGTCTTGAAGCACTTGTAATAGAAGATCTAAGACTTCTATGTTGTTGGTGCTGTTATGTGCCATAGAGTGACCCCTATGTACAGCAGCTCTGAAGTCTGCCCTGTCCTGAGTCAGTCTCACTGATTCTGACACACCAACCCCCATTGTCCCAGTTACTGCATCAATCCATTTCATCCAGGGTCTTCCTCTCCTGCACTGTCCCTCCACCCTTCCAAGCATGATGTCCTTCTCCAAGGACCAATCACTCCTGGCCATGTGCCCATAGTACGTAAGACAGAGCTTCAAAATCCAAGCCTCCAAGGAGAAACTTGGTTTCACCCTCTCTAAGACAGATCTATTTGTTTTCTTGGAGGTTCATGGTATGTTCAAGACTCTTCTCCTGCACCATAATTCAAAGGCCTCTTCTGTCATCCTTAGTCATTGTCCAGTTCTCTGATCCAAAGCAAATAATTGCAAAGACTGTGGCCTGGATTAGGTGCACCTTAGTCTCTAGACTGACATTGTTGCTTCTCAGTATTCTGGAGAGGTCCCTGATGGCAGATTTTCTCAATCCAATTGATCTTTTTATTTCCTAACTGCTGGTGCCAAGATTTTTGATAGAGGAGTCAAGCAAACTATAACTGTTAACAACCTTAATCTCTTCTCCATCTATCATGGTGCTGCCAATTGACCTACTTGGAGAATCTTCTACATATAAACATCAAGAAACAAAAATTCTCACTTCTGTACCAATAGGCAACATGGTGATAGATGGACAAAAGACTGAAATTGTCAATGAATTCATCTTATTTGGATTCACAATCAACATCTTTGATGCCAGCAGTCAGGAGATAAGGAGGCATATTGCATTGGTAAAGTCTGCCTTAAGGGACCTCCCCAAATAACTGAGGAACAATGATGTCAGTTTGAAGACTAAGGTGTGCCTGATTCAGGCATGATCTTTTCAGTCACTTCTTATGCATCTGAGAGCTGGACGATGAATAAGGATGACAAAAGAAGAATCCATGCCTTTGAATTGTGGTGTTGGAGTATCAACTATTTCATGGACTGCTAAAAAAAAAACACCTCAAAAAGATATGTTTGAATAGAGTTAGGCCAGAGTGTTCCTTGGTGTGGCCAAGATGATAAAACTTTGTCTCACATACCTTGGGCATGGTGTTGTTGTTGTTGTTGTTGTTGTAGTTATGTAATGTCAAATCACTTGTGACTCATAGCGACTTGTACAACAGCTCTGAGCCCTGCTCTATCCTGAGCCAAATTTATCGTCTCTGACACACCTACACCCATTACCCCAGTCACTGAGTCAATCCAGCTCATCGAGGGTCTTCCTCTCTTGCGCGTCCCTCCACTTTCCCAAGCATGTCCTTGCTCTCCAAGGACTGGTTCCTCTTTGCAACATGTCCAAAGCATCTCAGATGAAGCCCCAGAATCCTTGCCTCTAAGGAACAGCCTGGTCTCACCCTCTCTAAGATGAACTTGTTTGTTCTCCTAGCAGTCCATGGTATATTCAATACTCTTCTCCAGCACCACAGCTCTAAGGCATCAATTCTCCTTCTATCATCCCTAGTCCATTGTCAAGCTTTCTGATGCATAGCACATAATTGCAAAGACAATGGCCTGGATGTTAGGATGGGGCTATTCCTTGGAGAGGGAGATCAGGTACAGAGTGAGAAAAAGACCCTCAACCAAATGGAATGACACAGTGACTGCTGCAAAGGAGTTGAGTATGTCAGAGATGATGAGTATGGTACAGGACAGGACAGAACAGAGTTCAGATATGCTGTTGATAGGGTCACTATGAGTTGAACTTGACTCAACAGACACCTAGCAACAACATGAACATGATGCCTTCTCATCCTGCCTCTTTAATATCAGAGAGGTTAAATTTACAATGCATAGGATCATTACACCAGATCACAGTATGGAGGACAATGCTGAGACTTGGGATCTCACCAAGATGACATACATTTCAGAGGGACACAATTCCATTCATAACACTGGGGTGCCAAACTGTAACATCAGGATGCTTTCTCCTCAAATGTACTTCCAGTCTTTTCCAAAGTCAGCTGAATCCTTCTCCACAAAAACTCCAAGAAAAAAGCATTTCCCCTTTACCCATGCCTTCTTTTTTGCCAAAGTGAGGTGTGCTGGCGTCTAGCACTACCCAGGGCAGGCATGCAGATGCCTCTGAGACATCCTTGGGAACCCTGCCAAGCAGGGAAGGAGGAAGTGGTTTCATAGTTTGAGTCATTAGAGCTCAAGTCCTCTCCCTGTGTTGTCAGTGGAGCAGAGATAGGACAATTATTTCAGACAATACTAGAAGAATGAGAAAACAGAAACCAGCTTGAAGCTCTCTACAATATTCCTGGACCCAGAGCCAAGGTGACAGCCAGGGAACCTTGGTTTTAAATTTCAAGCAAGAAACAAAGAGTAGCTCAAAGAGTTGGGAGGGAAAAAACCAAAACATTATATATTTTAATTGTATATACTATTTCATTTGAGCAAACACAATTCACAGTGACTTAGTAGGCCTTCTAAATCTGTATGGTCTTTCCCTGTCAACTTCTAATGTAAAGTGAGTTGAGGTTCTGAAAGAAGCTACTGGAGATGAAGAAATTTCTCCATTTCCCAAGCCCAGTGTCCCAGGGCTAGAAGGGGTCAACAGTCACTCACTCAAAGCTGGCCCTCCATCGGGTTTTCATAGCTTGGGCAGAGACTGTCCATCTTTCTCCTGGTGTGTGTTGTATGTGTGTTATATATTGTTGAGTTGGAACTGATTAGTAACTGACCTTCCAGTGGGTTTTCAAGGCAGTTAACCACATGGGAGGAGACTGCTTATCCACTTCCCAGACAGCAGCTGGTGTATTCAAACCACCTGCTTTTGGTATTGCAGTGTGTCACTGGTAAGACTGAACTGCCAGAAGCAGTGAGGCTTTTGATTAGCAGCTCAACTCCCTACACATTACACCACCAGAAGAAAAACATTTCCCTCGGTACCCTTTTAGATGCAAATAAATGACTCCCAGTCCATTAACACAACTTGTTATGTGCTGTTGAGTCATATAGCAACCCAATGTACAATAGCTCTGAGCCCCACCTTATCCTGAGCCAATCACACTGTCCTGACACACCTCCATTACCCCACTTACTCTGTCAATTCATCTCATCAAAGGTCTTTCACATCCGCACTGTCCCTCCACCCTTCTAAGCATGATATCCTTCTCCAAGGAGTGGCCCCTCCTAGCAATGTGTCCTAAGTATGTGAGAAGGCGCTTCAAAATCTTTGCCTCCAAAGAGCAGCTTGGTTTCCCTCTCTCTTGGACAGAGCTGTTAGTTCTCTTAGCAGTCCATGTTCTGGACAGTTCTCTTAGCAGTTCAATGCTCTTATCCAGCACCACAAGTCAAAGGCATTGATTCTTCTGTCATCTTTGGTCATTGTTCAGATCTCTGATGTATAGCAAGTAATTGCAAAGACCATGGCCTGAATTGGCACACCTTCATCTCTAGACTGACATCATTGCCCTGGAGATGTCCCTGACAGCAGATTTTCCTAATGCAATTCATCTTTTTATTTCCTGACTGCTGGTGCCAAGAGTGTTGATTGTGGAACTGAGCAAGCTAAAATTGTTGACAATCTCAATCTCTTCTCCATCTATCATGGTGCTGCCCATTGGCCCAGTGTTGAGAATCTTTATCTTCTTGATGATGAACTTCAATCCAGTCCTTGACCTTCTGCAGCAAGCGCTTCAGGTCTTCTCAGTTTCAGCAAGCAAAGTTGTTTAGAAAAAAAAATTGGAGAAGGATTATGAGGATTTCCTATAATCAGAAGTAAGGTTGACTAATCAAGCTGCAGGAAAAGCATAGATGGTACAACAGTTTATCTTCTTCTGTGTGACAGGATTACTCTACAAAACAAATATTACTAGTGACTCAGCCCAGTACTCATTCAACCTTTTCTGCTTAGCGGTAGGCCATCAGTTTACTCAGGATAGCAGTCATTGCCAGCTAAAAACTACATATCCCAGGTTTCTTTGCAGATAGGTGTAACCATGTGACTAAATTCTGGTCAATGAAATGTAAGCTGAAGAGTTTACTGGTTTCTGTCACAATAGAACTGTGTTCCACAGGGTTTTCACTAATTGTTTCTAAAATTGAACACCAGGACTTTCTTCCAAGTCACCTCTGGGTGGACTTGAATCTCTAACCATTAGGTTAGTAACTGAGAGCATTAATTGTATCTGCTTGGAGTCCTGAAAACTGTTAACAACTTCATCTGGGACCTGAAAGATGGGAGGTTCAAGTCCATTATGAGGCACCTTGAAAGAAAGTTCTGGTGAGCTTAAAATCAGCTACGGCAAATCCTATGGAGCTCAGCTCTCCTCTGTCATGGTTGTGTCACCATAATTCAAAATCTGTTCCACAGGAAGAAGAGTTAGGACTTCTGAAAGGAGAGGGGCATGCTCTTTGTCTCCCTTTTGTCCTTTCAACTGCTTGGAATGCAAATGATATCCTTGGAGTCCTGTTTTCTTACAGGAACATGAAATTACTTGAGCTTGAAAATTATGCACTGACGAAGGAGCTGCAGGAAGACACGAAGCTGTAGACCTCCATGCTTGGCTCTGCACTGTCCGCTCTGGGAGCTTTTTGTCTTATAATGTTGTGGTGTGAGGATTGTGATGAGGAGGACAGGCTGAATGAAATGCATGAAATCCAATTGTAACTAATATACTATAAGCAGAGTGTTCCTTATCTTTCAGCTCCCTCAATTAGAGAGGATCTGACTAACTTTCTCAACTCTTGTTTCAAGTGCTCAGATTGGGCCAACTTGGGTCAAGCACTATCTCTGAATCAAACAGCTGTGGTCATGGACGTGTGTCCTGTGAAAGACTAGAGAGAAGGAGACAGAGCTGTTCCCATGTTGACCACTGCCTGCAGTGGGAGGGCGCATGCCTTGGTCATCAGACCATCTTGTCATCTTACTGCCACTGACCTAGAATGGAGTCATAGCTGACCCTCTAACAGGTTTCCAGAGCTCTAAATACCACGGGAGGAGACTGCCCAGCTTCCACAGAACTGCCTGTGGACTGAGGCCACCCGGGAGGTACACCTTTTGGATGAGCAGCACAACTCCCTCCAGCTGACACAACCGAAATACTACAAGGGGTTCGCTTTAACAAACAACTTTTTTTTCCTCTCGAACTTTTCAATCCAAGTCAAGGTCATTGTCTTAAGTTGTTCCCAACTCATAATCACCCTACATGACAGGCAGGGTAGAGCTGCCTCATAAGATTTCTGAAGCTGTAATCGTTATAACCAAGTGGATTTACACAGTGACTGCAACAATGGTCCTGAGTGCATCAGAGATCGCGAGGTTGGCACAGGACAGGACAGGGTTCAGACTTGTACATAGGGTCACTTTGAGTCAACAGCACCTAACAATAACATCAGTTCATGTAGACTGCCACATCTTTCTCACACAGAGCCATTGCTGAGTTCAAACCACTCATCTTTAAGTTAGAAGGGGGGTGCCCATCCACTGTGCCACTCAGGTGCCCTTCTCACAGGGCTACAACAGAATCAAGCAGGCTGTTGGTGCTGTTTGTTTGCTGCTGTCTCAGAGTGACCCTACGTACAACAGAACCAAGCACTGCCCAGTCCTGTACCATCCTCAGAACCCTCGATGTGGTTGTCCTGACAACATGCCCAAAGTGTATAAAAAGTCCTAACTTCTAAAGAGCATTCAAGTAGTTCTTCTTCCAAGATGGATGTGTTTGTTCAATATTCTTCACCAACCCTATAATTCAAATGCATCAATTCTTCAGTCTTCTTTATTCTTTGTGCAGCTTTCACATCCATATGAGGTGACTGCAAACAGCATAGTTTGAGTCAGGTGCTCCTTAGTCTTTGGACTGACATCTTTGCTCTCTAACATCTTAAAGAGGTCGTGCATAGTAAATTTGCTCAAGGCAACATAGATCATTGATTTCTTGTCTTTTGATTTCTTGACTGCTGCATCAGTGGATATTGATTATGGATCCCAGAAAAATGAAACCCTTGAAAACTTTAATCTTTACTCCACTTACCAAGATGTTGTGTATTGCTCCAGTTCAGAACTCTTGTTTTCTTTATACTGAAGTGTAATTCACACTGAAGTTTATGATCTTTGAATTTTAATAATAAATGCTTCAAGTTCTCGTCTCTTTCAGCAAGCAAGGTTGTAACTGTTACATATTGCATGTTGTTTGTGAATCTTCCTCTAGCCTGATGTATTCTTCATATGGTTCTATTTCTTGGGTTATTTGATCAGCATAGAGATGGAATACATATTGTGAAATGATATAACCCTGTCACACACCTTTCTTGATTTTAAACTACACAGTACCCCTTTGTTCTGTTCAAATAACTGTTTCTTGGTTCAAGTACAATTAATTGTTCTGGAATTCCTGTTCTTAGCAATGCCATCCATCATTTACTATAATCCACATGGTCAAGTGTATTTGCATAGTCAAGAAAACACAACTTAAGCATTTTCCTGGATCTCTTTGTTTTCACCCAAGATCCATTTGACAGCAGCAACTATATCCTTCTTGCCCTCACCTCTTCTGAGTTTGCCTTAAATTTTTGGCAGGTCCCTGTGAAGTACAGCTGTAACACCTTTTAAATTAAATTTAGCAAAATCTTACTTGCCTATGATAGTAATAATATTGTTCAATAATTTCCTCAGACTTTTGAACCACCTTTCTTTACAATGAGCACAAATGTCTAGATAACTCAGTTGGTCCCATAGCTATCTTTCAAATTTCTTGGCAGAGACAAATGAGCACTATCAGGTGGCATCTATTTGTTGAAATATTCTACTTGATAATTTGTCAATTCCTGGGGCTTATTTTTCCCCAATGCTTCCAATACAACTTGGAATTCTTCCTTAAGCACTGTTAGTCATACACTAACTCTTAAAATAGCTTAATGTCAACTAGTTCTTTTGAGGATAGTCACTCTAACTTCAATCTCTTTGATACTTTGAGTTGGCCAGTATTTTGCCCATAGAATCTTTCACCAGTGTTAACTGGAGGCCTGAACTTTGTCTTTAGTTCTTTCATCTTAAGAAATGCCAAAGATATTTTTCCTTTTTTGTTTTCTAACTCTTAAATCTTTGCACATTTCATGATGATACTTCATTTTTTTAACTACCTTTTGAAATCTGTTCAGTTCTTTTCTGTTCAATCCCTTTGTTTCAGCTTCTCTACATTTTCAGAGTAAGTTTTAAGTTTTAGATTCTCTTCTGTAATTTTGGCTTTTTCTTTCTTGTCTTTTTAAATGGCCTTTTACTTCCTTCAGATCCTACTGTCACCCAAAAATATGTCTTATTAGGTAAACTGGTGTAAATTTTTTTAAAAAATTGAATTGCAAGACATTTAAAACACACACACACACATATTGTTATTAGTCATTAGTGCCCAATGTGCCAAGTTTATTCTTGAGGTGATCTCTAAATTCAGGTGGAATATGCTCAACGTCATACTTTGGTTCCAATGGAGTTGTTTGCCTTCTCTTCAGCTTCAGCTTCAACTTGAACTTGCAAATGATGATCTGTTCCACAGTTGGCCTCTGCCCTTGTTCTAACTGATGATATTGGGCTTCTCCATGGTCTTTTTGCACAGATGTAATCAATTAGATTCTGTTTATTTCAGCCTGTAAGGTTCTAGCCTATGTGTTTTGTGGTCTTTATAATATTGTAAATAGGTATTTCCAATGCAGAGGTGAATGCTGTACAAAATTCTACCATATAATATCTAGCATCATCTTTATTACCAAGGCTGCATGTTTCAACTACCCATTCTTCTTTGTTTCCAACTTTCACATTTTACCATGAATAATAATACATGCATCTTGATTGCGTGTTTGATAAGAAATCTTCAATTTATCTTTCTTTTTAGTAATTGGTTCATAAATCTGAATAATGATTACATTAACAGGTTTCCCCTGTATGCATATGGTTATTATCATTATCATTGACTTCACTGTACTTCAGGATAGAGTGCTAAATCTTTTGACAACAAATGCTATGTCATTCCTCCTCCATTTGTCATTCTTGTCATCATAAATCATATGACTGCGAAAATAAAAATGGCCAATAGCAGTCCATTTTTGCTCACTAATTCCTAGGTTATTGATCTTTATGTGTTCTATGTAATTTTGGATAACTTCTAATTTTTCTTAATTCCTACTCAAAACATTAATACTGCCATTTTAACATAAACAAAGAAACCCATTTCCAAATAGGATTCTGAGTACAAGGATTATGCTCCTCCGTTTTCACTTCTAAAAAAGAAAGAAAGAAACCTGTACTGCTCTTGTGCTAACTCTGAGTCATGGCCAACCCTTCATCTAACTGCTGAGACTGTCAATCTGTACAGGAGGACACACCTCATCCTTCTTCCTTGGAGCCGCTGATGGATGTGAATCACCAGGATTAGGATTTACAACCTTTCTTTTTGGGGGACGTAAGTCAATCAATAACAGGGAGTAACTCCTAAATTTCTAGAGAGCTGGGCCGACAGTACTCACATGACAATTATAAGAAGGAAAGGTCTTAAAACTCTAATTTTCCCTGTTTCTCGCACAGAGCATTGCCATTTATGACATTGTGTTATAGCATATAATGTTTAACGTTTGAGTGACAAATTATAATTAACTACGATCATCATCACTTGGGGTTCTCACACAAACCCTGTAAGGTAGATCTGTATTTTGTAAAAGTAAAACTGAGGCTGAAAGAAGTTAAGGAACGTGTCCAGAACCTCACAGCTGGGGAGTACTCAAGCTGGACCTGAACGGCAATCTCTATCAAATTCATTTTGATATTAATTAAGTAGTTTTGGCTTTTTTGTACAGAGAGAAAAAGTAAGTAGAGATGCTACACCTCCTTTATCATCCCCACTGCTACCCCTCAAAGAGATACAACTCAGTACTCCTGGCATTTAGAGTCTAATTGGGGACGGAGGGGGCAAAATACACCGTGGAACTAAAATTACAAAGCAGAAAGTAACTGTAAATTAAATAATGTCTCCTGGAGGGATGGCTGGAAGTGTAAGGGCTGCCTACCCCTAAAGTCAGGAGTAGTTGGCGAGGGGCTGCACACACTCAGGACGCCACAGCAGTGGTGTTAGCCCGGAGAATCTTTGAACTTCACAGCAAGGCTATTAGAGCAACAATATCTTTACTGGGACTTACTTTTTTTAAAAGAGCTTTTGATTAGCCAGAAACATTAGTGTGACTTATTTTCTCAGCTCTGGTAAATATTTAATTATCAAAAATAATGGTCTTTTTTTATTACCTTTTTGAATCTGAATCACAGCAAGGATTTTTATGAAGGCTCTTTTGGCAGTGAATGGCATCCTAGTGTGACATCTTTTAACTGACATCCCTATAATTAGAAGGAATTGTCTTTTCCTACCACAAATTTGAACTGGCTAATTACTCAATGAATATTTAGCTCCTTCCGTAGGCAAATATTATGTGCAAAGAGGAACTTTATAGAATAAGTATTCAGCCCAGAAAACTTCCAAGGAGCCAGCTGTAGTCTATTGCTTTTGAGGTCATCCCCAGGCCCACCCCACCTCCCTTATCTCAAATCTAAACATGCATGTCATGCATGCTGTTATTCTTTTTATGTATGTGGGCTCAAAACCCACCCATAGCTGCCCCTCCAGCAAGTGTTCAGAGGCAATAAATAGGTTAGGAGGAGACTGCCCATCTTTATCCCGAAGAGCAGCTGGTGGAACTGAACTGTGTATCTTTATGTTGGCAGCACAACTCCTTACCACTGAGCCACCAGAGCTCCCTAGGGAAACTAAAGGGCTTTTTAGTTGTTATGTTTTTATTTCTTATGAAATATTTACACTGTCAGTCTCAACCTGACCATCATCAAGCTAGTTCTGACCCACAGCAATCCCCGTGTGTTTTCTGAGGCTGTATATTTGAACAGGTTGAGACTGCCCACCTTCCTCCCATCAAATGGTTAGTGGATTTGAACTTGCAGCAGCAGCTCTTGTATAGCACTCCATATTGTTCTATGCTATGAAGCAAAAGGCTGTGTCTCCAATGCTTCAAATCTGCCAGCAGCTCCTTTGGAGAAAGAGGATCAGAGTCCTCCTGTGAAGATTTACAACCTCAGAAACCTGGTGGAGGACTGCTATGAGCTGGAACCACTCATAGTCACTGGAGTGGGCAGCATCTGGTTTCATTTTGTATGGAGTCACCGTGAGGTGGCAGCTAACGACAGCAACGTGGTTGTGAATATCCACTAGTACCACGAGAGAAAGGCCTGGCAATCTGTTCTGTGAGGAGTACAATGAAGAAAACTCTCTGGAGCAGCAGTACTCTTCCAGAGTTGCCATGAACTGCAAGCAATTCAAAAGCAAAGAACTTAGCACAGTAATTTTTTTTTCTTTCACATTTTGGGGTTTTTTTTAGCTCCATATTGTGTATGTAGGGTTTGTCTAGTTGATACATGTATATATTCATTGTTCTTGCTAGAAACAATTCCATTAAATGAATACATGTTTATTTATTCATTTTTTTACTGATGGAAATTTAAGTTGTTTCAGGTATATTTTGTTTCTGCTTGGATTTGGTGGTGGTTTGGGTTTTTGGATTTTTTTTTCTCCAATTACAATGGTATGATTCTTCTAGTATAGCTATCTTTACACATTTATATACTTTTAGATAGAGAATATGCCTAGGAGTGCTGTTCCTGAATTGTAGGGAAATGCACTTTGCTAAATTCAACTTTGCTAAACATCATCAAAGTTTCAGGGCTGAGTGGAAAAATGATAAATCACTCAGGAAAAAAAAAGGATTTTTTTTTAACCTGATCTTGTGTGTTTTGGTCTGAAGGACCAGGTCTGTAATCTTTTGAGATTCTCTTTCTTGACTGCAGTAACTTTCAAGGGGCCTCTTTTGTGCCCCTTTTCCCAGAAAATTCTGGTCTCAATGAGGTGCCCACTGAAGCCCAAATCTATGTTTTTATGTATGTATGTATGTATGTATGTATGTATGTATGTATGTATGTATTTAATTAAATGAACATTTACAGAGATTTTGGATTTCCATTTACTCATTGGTACATTTTTCTCCCTGCCCACCCCTCCCCACCCCAGTTCGCTCTTTTCTTTCAAAAGTTAGAGAAAAATTCCTTCATTGGAATACAATCCCCTCGCTCCCCCCCCCCTTCCCGAGTACACTCCCCTATGCAACCTTCATTCTGGACTCTTGTCATAACCATAATACCCAATCATATATCGCTTTTAAACTGTTCTCTGCCTCATCTATTTCAATGCAGTGTACATAATTTATCCAGGGGTGGTTTTTTTTTCAGTCTTTCTTATGAGGAGATTAAAAGCCTATAGATTTCAACTCAGTGATCCTATGAGAGGAAGTAGTACTGCTCCATACAGTTTTTTAAATTTTTGCTTCATGGCATTGTATTGTGCTTTCATTTAATAGTCACTCACAGAGGTTCTTATTCTGTGCTGTTGTTGTTGTTTTTGTGTGCCATCGAGTCATTTGCAACTCATAACGACAGTATGTACAATATGTACAATAGCCCTGCAATCTGCTCTATCCAGTGCCAACTTTACTGTCTCTGACACACCTACCCTCATTACTCCCATCAATGAATCAATCCATCTCATCAATGGTCTTCCTCTCTTTCTCTATCCCTCCACCTTTCTAAGCATGATGTCCCTCTCCAAAGACTGATTCCTCCTTACAATATGCCCAAAGTATGTCAGATGAAGCCTCAGAATCTTTGCCTTCAAGGAGCTGCCTGCTTTCATCCTCTCTAGGATGAACCTGTTTGTTCTCTTGGCAGTTCATGGTATATTCAAAACTCTTCTCCTGCACCACAGCTCAAAGGCATCAATTCTCTTTCTATCATCCCTAGTCATTGTCTAGCTCTCTGATACATAGCAAGCAATTGCAAAGGCTATGGCCTGGATCAGGTGCACCTTAGTCTCCAGACTGACATCGATCTTCTTCAGTACTCTGGAGATGTCCTTGACAGCCAACTTTCCCAATGCAATTTGTCTTTTTATTTTTTGGTCACTGATACCAAGAGGGTTGATTATAGAGCCAAACAAACTAAAGCTTTTAACAATCTCAATCTCTTCACCATCTATCATGATGCTGCCAATCGTCCCAGTGGTGAGAATCTATGTTTTCTTGATTTTGAGCTTCAATCCATACTGAAGGCTGCAGTCCTTGACCTTCTGCAACAAGTGCTTCAGGTCCTCCTCAGTTTCAGCGAGCAGGGTTATGTCGTCTGCATAACGCAGGTTGTTGAGGAGTCTTCTCCAATTCTGGTGCCACATTCTTATTCTATTTGTTGTTGTTGTTGTTGTTATGTGCCGTCAAGTCGTTTCCGACTCATAGCG
>NW_006399843.1:8184005-8222949 GCF_000299155.1 Elephantulus edwardii | reverse complement strand
TGTCAAGAAGACAAAGATTCTCACCACTGGACCAATTGGCAGCGTCAGGATGGATGACGAAGAGATTGAGAGTGTTCACAGCTTCAGTTTGCTCTTATTCTATACCACTTTTATTATTTTTTAACATTATGTCAACAATCTCATTCTTTGTATTCTGTTTTCTCTCGTAACGTAGCTTCCCTGCACCCTCTTACCTTCTCATCTTTGCTATAGAGTTTACAGTTTAGTCTCATATAGACAAGTCTTTTTCCTAAGGGGAGCACGGGACTTATGGGTGATCTTCTTTACAAGTTAATCAGTTACTTAGATGAGAGGTGACCTCTGGGAGAAATTTTAGTCCCAAGCTTACTGTTTATCTCAGGGTGATAGTCTCAGGAAGTCCTCTAATCTCAACAAGCCCAGTAAATCAGGGCTTGTTTAAGACTGTGAGCTTCTATTCCACACCACGTTCTCCTCTCACTCTGTCAGGATCTGTTTATTGTGGTAATGATGGCCGGAGAGCACAGAGTGCTTCTCACCTCAGGGTACAGGAGGCCACCATTAGTGTAGCCTATTAACCCTGTCGACTAGTTTCTCTTTCATTTCTCTTTTGTTTCAGACAAACAGAGGTCAATCATCATATCTTAGATGACCACACATAAGCTTTTAAGACTAGACACTGCTTATCAAACTAGGATGTACATAAACTTTAGGAACTATGTTATGCCAATTGATTGTGTTGTTCCAGGAGGCTAGAATCTAAGTCTTGAAATTAGGTAAAACAGTCCTACAATGTATGTAGTTGTATGTCCATGAAGTATTTAGAACCATTCTCCCTATGTGCTTTATTTTATATATATGGACAAATATGCACACATATTTATTGTATGCATGTGTCCACTCTGGTGGCATAGTCTGTAGGGAGTTGCAGAGCTAACCCAAAGGCCGTCCTCTCTGGTGGTTCAAATTTTCCCATAACTGCAAGGGAGAAAGATGATTCATCTCCCTCACGCAATTTACAGCCTCAGAAACCCACTGATGGGTCTACTATGGATTCTGACTTCAGGACAATGAGCTGGAGCATCTGATATGTTTGCAGACATAAACACACATATACATAAACAAAACCAGGGAGAACTGGTGGCTCAGTGGTAAGGAGCAGCACTGCCAACTCAAAGGCAAGTGATTCGAATCCATCAGCTTCTCCATAAGACAAAGATGGACTGTCTTCTCTCATGGCATTTACAATGTCTGAAAACCCATTAGAGGGCCAATTATGGGTTGGTTCCAACTCGACACCAAATAACCAGAAGAATATGCACGCAGACATAAGTAATCATACACATAAACCTATTGTTGTGTTATATCATGTATGAAAAGTGTTTCTTCATCTTATGGACACTGTAATGACATCATTTATCTTGTTTGATCTGTGCTTAATTCACTCATGTTGGTGTTACCTTTCCTGTGAGCAGAATTAACAAGTGTTTATTATTTAGAGATATTACTACTTCCCATCCACTTCTGTCCTTGGTAACCACCAAAGAACATTGATTCTGAATGTACACACTATTCTTCTTGTCAGTTTCGAAAAGCTAGGGAGCTCTGGTGGCCTAGTGATAAGAAACTGCACTGCAATCCCAAAGGCACATGGTCCAAATCCACCAGCTTCTCTGTGGGAGAAAGATGGGTTAGTCCTGACTCAGTGGTACACAGCAACAACAACCTAGTATATAAAAGGAGCTTCCACCAGCCCATGCAGAGGAAAGTACACCAACCTAAGTGAGATCAAAGGATTTTTAATAAAATCTCTGATCAAAGGTGGGATTGCATTACAGTTTAAAATCTGAAGCACTTGGTTTGCGGAAAGGTGATATCTATAGCAGGAGCCCTAACTCCATTTTGATTCCTTTACATCAGTTCAGACATCCTTTATTTCTGACCATTATACCAGCCACATGGTTTTGCCTCAGAAAGAATTTACCTGAAGGGGAATTAGAAATTCCAGGTGAGTGGCAGAGGTGATTAGCTCTTGGGCTGATGTGGGAAAACCAGCTATTCGCCTGGACCTGTCTTTACTGATTTCTATGAATCAAAGCTCTGACCACCATATACCCAGGCAGTGGGCACCACAGAACCAATCTGGTAATCTGTAAATCTGCAATCGTGTATGTTCCCAAGTTACCATGATAATCTTGCCTGTAAAAGTGATGGATTGTAACTGCCACCAATTATGGCTTCCTTTACCACAATATCTTAAACATGAAAGCCATGGTCGCAATTCTTTGGAATAACTTTGGCTAATAATGTCCTTCATTAAAGATGTATTTTTCCATTTGTCTTTGTCCTGTTTGTGCTTAATAAAAAAGTCTCTACAATAAAGTGTGATCATACAATATTGGTTTCTTTCATATTGATTTATTCCACTGAGTATAATATCCTCTAGATTCATACATGTTACAACATATTTTGACTCATTATTCTTGTTGTTTTTTACTTCTAAAAAATCTTTTTAATCAGTAGCATTTTATCAGCGGAGAGACGGTACCACACTGAAGTTTTGATACACATCTCTTTAATGGCTAATCAAGGAGTATGGTGTAGTGCATGGTGTTTCATGAGGCTCAACAAAAGTGCGTCGGTTTGAATCCACCCACTGCTCTGCAGGAGCAAGATGAGCAGTCTCCTCCTGTTTGGATTCAGTTACAGAAACCCAAGGGAGGGTCATTATGAGTCAGAATTGACACAATGGCACGGGGTTAATGACTTATATGGAAACCCTGCTGACATATATAACACATTGGGCTGCTGGACAAGTGGCTGGCAGTGCAAGTCCACCAGCTGCTCCTCAGGAGATGGATGGGCAGTCGGCTCTCATAAAGATTCTGTGTCAGAAGCCAGTGCAAGGTTACTAAGAGTGCAAATGAACAAGAAGGCAGGGAGTTTGGTTTGGGGGTTCTGTTTTGTTTCAATGGCTAAAGGTTCAGACCATCTTTTCAAGTGTTTATTGGCCACTTGAATGTCAAGCTCTTAGCCCATTTTTTTCAACTGGGCCATCTTTTTATTGTTAAAATGTTGACATTTTCTTTGTACCTTAGATGTTGTTGCAGTAGCTATTAGGTGCCATCAAGTCAATTATGACTCATAACAACCCTCTGAACAACAGAGTTCAACCTTGCCCTGTTCTGCACCGTCCTCACAATCTGTCACGCTCAAGCCAATTGTTA
Source organism: Elephantulus edwardii (assembly GCF_000299155.1). Lineage (NCBI taxonomy): Eukaryota > Metazoa > Chordata > Mammalia > Macroscelidea > Macroscelididae > Elephantulus > Elephantulus edwardii. The sequence continues at coordinate 8,219,743 of NW_006399843.1, read as the reverse complement.
CAGTCATCACACCAAACCATCTTGTTGAGTGTCTTCCTCTCTTTTGTCTGACAGCTGCCTTTTCCAGAATGCTCGTGCTAAGGACTCGTTCCTCCTGAAAATATGCCCAGAGAACTGAGATGAGGTTTCACCATCTGCCTCTAAAAAGCACTCTGGTTGGCCTTCCTTCAAGACAAATTTGTTTGCTCTCTTGGTAGTCTGTGAAGTATTCAATACTCTTCACCAACACCACAGTTCAAAGGCATGGATTGTCTTCTTTCATTGTTCAACCCGTGGCTTTGATCATGTGAACCTTAATGTTTAAACTGACATCCTTGACAGATCCTTGACAGCAGATTTCTACCACACAACATGTCTTTTGATTTCCTGAACTACTGCTACCAAGAGTGTTGACAGCTTCAATCTTTTTCCATCTATTATGATGTTGCCTATCGGTCCAGGTCCACGGTAAGCATTTTTGTTTTCTTAGTGGTGAGATGTAACTCATATTGTAGCCCATAGTCTTTATCTTCAATCAAGTGTCTCAAGTCCTCTTCACCTTCTTCAAGCAAGATTGTCATTTGCATAACATCAGTTGTTGATAAGTCTTCTTCCAATCCTAACGCCACATTCTCCTTCATGTTCTCAAATTATTTGCTCAGCCTACAGACTAAGTAAGGATACAACCCTGAGATACATCTGGATTTTAAACCTTTTTCCTTGTTCTGTTCCACAATAGTCTTGGTATGCGTTTAAGTTTCATATGAGCATAATTAAGAGTTCTGGGATTTCCAGTCTCTCAATGTTAGTCATAATTTGTTATGATATACAGTCAAGTACCTTTGTATAATAAATAAAACAAGTAAATATCTGTCTGGTATTCTATGCATTCAATTAAGATTCATCATACCTTAGATATTAAATCTTTTTCGGGTATATAATTCCTGAAGATTTCTTCCCAGTCTGCAGATTTTACTTTTACACTTTTGATAAAATCTTTTTTCTTCCTTTTTTTATGATAAAACCTTCTGATGAGTGTAACTATTTCTTTTTTACAAGATTCCAGTTATCTTAATTTTTTTCTGCTGTTTACACATTTTCCATTTTGTTTATTAATAAACAAATAAATACAACTCATAGTTTTATTCTTAATGTTTTCTTCTAAGGCCATCACGCTTACACTTTTACAGTTTAGGTCTTTGACCCATCTTAAATCAGCCTTCATGTGCTGCGTAATGTATGGATCTTGTTTCATTGTTAGGCAAGTGGAGATCCAATTTTTCCAACACCATTTGTAAAAAAGATTGATTCCTTCCCTCCCTCCACTCCCTGGCCAAATGGGCCTTGACTCCTTGTTGAAAATCAGGTAGATGATGAATATGACAAATTTCTGGATTCTCAATTCCATGTCACAGATCAATTTGTCTGTCATTTAACCACTACTAGGCTATCTTGACTATTGAAACTAAATCGTACGCTTTGAAATCAGAAAGTATGAGGCCTCTTATTTTGCTCCTCTTCAATACTGCTTCAGGTATTTCAGTGTGTTTTCTTTATCATAAAAAATGGATCAATATATTCAAATGGCAAACAGACACTTGAAGAAATGCTCCAAATCACTGGCAATAAGAGAGATGCAAATCAAAACCACAATGAGGTACCACCTTACTCCAATAAGAGGGGCAAAGTTTAATAGGGCAGCAAGTAATAGATGTTGGAGAGGGTGTGGCGAGAAAGCAACTCTTCTACATTGTTGGTGGGATTGTAAAGTGGTACAACCACTCTGGAAGGCAGTTTGGCACTTCCTTAAAAAACTGAACATAGAAATTCCATATGACCCAGCCATTCCACTACTTGGAATATACCCTGAGAATATGAGAACTGAGTCACAAACCAAGATTTGTATACCAATATTCATAGCAGCATTATTCACCATCTCAAGAACATGGAAACAGCCCAAATGTCCAACTACAAACGAACAGATTGAGAAATCATGGTACATTCACACAATGGAATACTATGCAGCACGCAGGAGCAATAACTTTGTAAATTATTACCTCACTTGGGAGGGACTGGAGAGCATTATGCTGATTGAACTAACTCAGTCCCACAAGAATAAATATTGTATAAGACCATTATTATAGAATTAATATAAGGATCCAGGAGGGGTGGGAGCAGCTGGAAGCAGAGGAATGAGGATGTACAGGGGGAAGAGGGAATTAATCATTGGGTTGTACAATTTGATGGGTGGAGGGGATGAGGGAAATTGAAAGAATTTGTTTAAATTTGTATTAGAATTTTGTAAATAAATTTGTGAAAAAAATTGATTATTAGTTTTTCCATTTTGTAAAAAATATTATTGAGATTGCATTGCATTTATAGATTGGTTCAAGAGATGATGACATGTTCACAATATTTTGTTTTCCTATCCTTGATCATGATATGCCCTTCCACTTTTAAGGGTCGCTCTTAGTCTTTTATAGCTTTGGTGGTCTAGTAGAGAGAGATGCACTGCCAACTCTAAGGCAGCAGTGCAAATGCGGCAGCGGCTCCACAGGAGAAAGATGGGCACTTTCCTACTGTGCAATTTATAACATCTGGAAACGTGCTAGAGGGTGCGCTATGAGTCTGTTCTAATTCAGCGCCAATCAGTCGGTTAGTTTAGTAGTGTTTCGTAGTTTCCCACTGCATTAATCGTTTATATCCCTAGTTAGGTTTATTTAACATTTTGGGGGCTATTATTGATGTATTGATTTCTTGATGCCTCACAGAATTTTCTCTGGCTACAATTTTTATTGGAGAAGGTCTTTCTCCCATTGAGCCACTGGGTGGATTAGAACCACTAACCTTTCAATTGGCAGCCAAGTGCCACCAGAGCTCCTCCTGAAAGTTTTGCCTGCTTCATTTCCAAGCTGGTCTCTACCACAGTCCTATCTTGTGAGCTAAGACTTAACAGCAGGCTGGGGAGAATAAAGAACAGTTCTGCTTGACACCTCTGACCACCACAGCTACTGAGGGTCAGTGACTTGTACCCTCAGCTTCTCTGGGACTGAGCAGGGACCTCGCGGCCTCAGCAAACTCAAAAACAAAGTAGAAATATATTGGCTCTGGTATCCTAAGGAGAGAGCTGATAAGTCTTAAGGATTTACCCCTTCTAGGGCTACTTGCAATGTAATAGGAGAATTTCAGAGAGTGAAAAGCCTTCAAGATCAAAGGAACACATCTCTTGTGAAGGATTATCAAGCACCATACAGGATGAGAACAGGGGGAAGATTTAGGGGGCAGAGGTCTGCTGGCTCCCCAGGAATCCCACTCTATAGAATTCTGTTGTTTATGAAACTCTGAAGTATGAGACAAGGAGGCTCTTGTGCCTGAGATGGGAGTCCTGGTGGCACTACAGGGTAAATAGCATACTGCTAACCAAAAGATCAGTGGTTCAAATCCATCAGCTGCTTTGCAGGAGAAAGACGCAGTCTGATTCTAGGAAGATTCACAGCCTGGGAAACACTCTAGGACAGGTGAACTGTGTCAGAACTGACTCAGCTGCTGTGAGTTTGTTTTGGGTTTTGAGCTTGAGACATTTGGTCTTATGAAGGGCACACTGGGCAGGGCAGCAAGGAGAAACTGCCAGATTTCCCTTAATCCCCAGATCTAGTCAGTCTTCTCAGAAAACAGGTCCAACCGTCTCCAGCAACCTTCCAAGGCTATGTCTACCAGAGAACTTTGTGGGACCCTGGTCCCATGTCCATGTGCCCAAGCCTTTGGGGAGTGGAATGACCATCTTGAAGAAACCTGCCTTCCCTGCAGCATCCCCAAGCCAAGAAGTGCACACCGGGGGCTGACAGTAGTCTATTAAGTGGACAGCCCTGAGACCTCACCCCCAGTCACCCACCAACACCCCTCAAGCACCTGCAGATTGCCAGGCTCCCTCCCAGCAGCTGATGGCACCTTGGGGGTCCTGATGGCGTCAAGTGCAGCTGACCTCTTTGTAGACCTGGGGAAATAAAGCACAGGCCCTAAGTAATTGTCTATTTACTTCTACCCTGTTTTGTGGGCACAGACTTCTTCATGCTCCCCACCCATGACATCCTCTCTGAGTGGCCAAGTAAGACACAACTGGTCTCCAGATTACACAGCCAGTAACAGCGCTGAAATTTCTAACCAAAGCTTTATCTACCGAGAGAGAAGAAAAGTGCCAAATCCTGGGACTGAACTCCAGGGGGGCCAACAGAAGCCTTCTCAGGCCCCTGGCTGTGCAGTCCCTCCACCCCCTACCCCACTCCACTCCACAATGCCTGAACTAATTTCATTCAATTCCATTCTAAAAAAGAAAGCCCAGGAAATAATTACTTCAGTCAGACATTATTTACTTAAGTAATTCTTTACTCAAACGTCTTTAGGCTTTATTTTACTAATACTACATAATTACGTAATTGTGTAATTAGGAAGAAATTAAATGACAAATGTTTGCTGAGTACAAATGGAAAAAAATAGATCCTTTCTTTCCCTGAGTGCTCTCGGTTCAGTACATCACATCTTCCTCCCTCTCCGCTGCACCCCCTTACCCTACCACAGTGTCCCCTCAGGGGGATCTGGAGGGTGGAGGACCTGGCTGAGTTGCAGCAGGAGTAGGAACCATAGTCCCCGGAGAACGCACACTCCTGTCAGAACTAACCTGCCTTCTCCATCCGCAGCCTGACCTCCTCCCAGGCTTGAGGCCAGAGTCAAAGCTGCTCTGGCTCACTCTTTCTGTCTCTAGGTCTCCGAGATCCATGGAGCACTAATCCATGGCTGCCCTGAGAAAGCGGAGTCCAGTGAGCCACTGAGATTATCCACCTGTAAGCAAAGGCCAATTTAGCTTCAATTGCCGCCACGTTCCCAGGACCGGCGCCTCCGGGCTGAAGAAGGGCAGAGAAGGTTCTACTATGTAAGAAACGGAAAAAGGTATGTACACCTGCTTCACTTCTTTCCCAGGGAACCAGAGATTCTACTTCATAAAATCACCCACAGAGGGGCCGGGCCTGAGACCCAGGACCTGCCCATGGGGGGGTGTCCATTCCCAGAGACCACCATGCCGCTTCCCCTCTTCTGTCTTCCAACCATCAGCAGCTGCGGAAACCAGCAGAGTGTCCCGCAGGTAAATCATTCAATCAATCAACCACCCACCCATCACCCTCGGAGCATGTCTTTTGTTGATTTGAAGGGGGACACAAAAGAACAGGCAGGCCACAGCTATGCTCATTAATACGTCAGCTGTTGGGAACTTGGCATGAAGAGTAGTGTTTTTCACAGTAGAAGTTTCTAAGCCCTGCGTGAAAAAAAAAAAAATCACTCAATGTCCCCAGTATTCAGTACTCAAGAAGTAAGAGTTTAAACTGTGAACTCAGGTTGTCAGTATTTACGGCTTATCTCCAGCAACTACAAGCTATGACCCTGGACAAGTAACTTCACCTTGCTGTGCCTTTATTTTCTCAATAAACTGGGGGTGATTCCCTGCCCTATCATTGTGTGGGTGAAAAGAATCAACAGCAATAAGGCACTCAGAACAGCACCACGTGGGCAATAAACATACACTATGGTTTCCAAGCAGAGATGGAGGGTCTTCGGGAGAATTCTCAGCCTCCGAGTGGGAGACTTTGGTTTGATTCCCAGCAAGCGTGCTTCGTGGGCAATCGCCACCATCAGTTAAGTATTGATCTGGTGCTGAACAGGTTTCAGTGGAGTTGAGGGAGTAAGAAGAGAGGTTCTGACCATTTACCAAAAAAAAAAAAAGTAAAAAATCAGCCAGTGAAAATATTATGGATTACGGTGAGTCAATCCTATCGTACGTGGGTCCTGCTGACCAAACAGCAGCTGTTTTTAAAGCAATACCACTAAGCCACAACCAATATGGAATGCTGGATATAGTAGGGAGCTGCCTCAGTTCACGGCTGGCACACCAGAGGTCTCTGCTCACCTCACCTCACCAGCTTCTAGCCAATAATAGCACATGAACTCAGGGTAGGGCTTGCCAGGCGAGGAGGCTGGGAATGGGGAGAAACATAATAAAGAGGCACAGGTCTCAGGTGAAAGGGCTTGGGCACCTAAGAGAAGACTTCTCATGGACTGAAATCTTCAGAAAACTTCTGCCTGGGGGTGGGGGCGGAGGGTGTCTCACTTTTAGGGGAAAGTATAGAAAATAATGGGAATCCAAGAAAAACTTGACTGTGCTCAAGCAAAATGTAGTATCTTGACGAGGAAGCTGTTGTCCAAACAGAGCAAGGAAACACTCACTGCATGGTTCAAAATCAAGAAAGAAGTGCACTATAGGACTGTATCCTTTCTCCAGACCTTTTCAATCTACATGTGGGACAGATCATGTGGGAGACTGGACTTTATGAGGAAGAAATGTGGCATCAGGATTGGAGGAAGTCTCATCAACAACCTCTGTTATGCAGATGACACAACCTTGCTCACAGAGACCAAGGGAAACTTGAGGTGTTTGCTGCAGAAGGTCAAAGACTGCAGCCTTCAATATGGATTGCATCTCAACATCAAGAAGACAAAAGTCCTCACCACCCGACCAACTGGTAGCATCACAATAGATGAAGGAAAGATTGATGCTGTTAACAATTTCATCTTGCTTGGATGCACGATCAATACCTTTAGCACAAGTGAAAAGATGAGTTGCTTTGGGAAAGTCGGCTGTCAGGGCCCCTCTAGAGTGCTAATGAGCAATGGTGTCAGTTTAAGACTAAGGTGCACCTAATCTGGGCCATGGTCTTCTCAACTGCTTGTTATGCATCTGAGAGCTGGAAAATGACTAAGGATGACCAAAGAATCAATGCTTTTGAGTTCTGATGTTGGAGAAGAGTGTTGGGCATACCATGGGCTGCCAAGAGAACAAACACGTCTGTTCTGGAAATGGTAAAACCAGTTTATGCCTCAGAGGTAAGGCTTTTGAAACTCTCTCACATACTTTGGGCATGTTGCCAGAAGGAACCAGTCCCTGGAGAAGGACATCATGCTCTGAAGGGCAGAGGGTCAGCACAGGAGAGGAAGACCCTGGATAGATTGATACAGTGACTGTGGCACTGGGGTCAGGTGTATGACAGATGATGAGGGTGGGTCAGGGTAAGGTTCAGAGCTATTGTTCACAGGGTTGCAATGAGTCATAGTTGATGGCACTTAACAACACAACAGAAACATGGAAAAGAACACTGGGTCACTACTCTGTGAGCCCTGAAATTCTTTCTGAAAGAGTCTAACTTAATTTTTCCAACACCAAGGGATTGAAGTGATTTCCTCAACCTCTCGTTTCATTAGTTTCTTTTTTTAAAAAAAGGAAGACAACAATCACACATAAGTGCTAATGATGAGTCTTTAGATGTCTACTGAGGAAAATGTTTTCCACTGAAGGGAAAATGTAAGCAATACTCTAGAGACATAACATGTCTGTGGGTTCTTGTGTTAGTTTTGATCACTTAACTGAATTTTTCTGCTATGAGATTATGTAATGTTTCAGGACACTACTGAGCTCAGAAATTGTCAATTCTTTGTGGTACAGTGACTCTGTGTATTGCATCTTCTTTTAATAAAGAGCAATGATGTCCATTTAAAGACTAAGGTGCACCTGATCCAAGCCATGGTATTTTCAATTGTTTCCTATGCATCTGAAAGTTGCATAATAAATAAGGATTCTCATTTCCTTGACTGCAATCTTTATGGGGACAGATTAGCCAGCCTTTTGTCCTAAAGAGCAGCTAGTAGATTAGAACTGCCAATGTTTCAGTTAGCATCCAAGTGCTTCCCCACCGCACCACCAAGATTCCTTCTCTGCCATCTGTAGCTGGAGAGAACTAGCAGAGGTAAGGCCTGGGTGACTATTAGAGGAAGCTGGATTCCCTATGTCCTGTGCCAAGCAGCAGAAAGGACAAGCTGGGAAATACCACCTTCCCTTCCTCCTTCCTGTGGTTTCTAAGCTTCTGAGTTGGAACCTTAGCACAGCAATTTAGTGAGTGACCTTGGGCAAATTGTGAGGTCTGTCTGAGCCTCAGTTTCCTCACCTATAAATCAAGTTTTAAAAAATGATTAAATTATTTTTCAGGAGATTGTTAAAAGGATTACACGAAGTAATGCATTATTCAGGACCCTGTACATATTAAGAATCTAATAAATGATAATTCATTCATTCATTATTATCATTATTATTTAATGGAACAACTACAAGTCAAGTTATCATAGATCAGCTCTTAGAGGGGATGTCAGATTTGGGAGTAGCGGGAAGGGGGAAGGTGTAAGACCACTGCCATCAAGTATGCTAAGAAGAAGTGATCAGGGAAAGAGTAGATGAAAAAATCCTAAGCAACTGCAGAAAGCAGGGCAAGTCCAAATGCGTGGGCAACGCAGCTACACGGAGGGTTGCTGTGCACAGGCGCTGCCCAGGTCTGAGAGGCTGTGGGAACTGAGCATGGTTAACTGGGAGATAGCTACGTTCCCAGACTGCCACCCATCAGGGCAGGAACTTGGACCTCTTTTCGGTATCCTCTGCAGTGCTTATTTCCAGGAGTTCTGTGAGGTCTTTAAGGTGTCATCCAAAACTGGAAAAACAACAAAACGAAACACCAAAAACCTGGTTGCGTTCAAGGCAATTCCAGGTAATGGTGACCCCATGGGTGTCTGAGTAGAACAGTACCTCACAGGGCTTTTATTGGCTGATCTTTGGGAAAAGATGTTTAAGTTTCTTTTCTAAAGAGCTTCTCGGTGGATCTGAACTGCCAGACTTTTGGCTTATAACTAATTGCTCAACCATTTGTACCAAGTAGAGACTCCTACTTATTCTCCCAGAATTCCATAGGAGTAAAATTCACTCATTCTCAGCTAGGGGCTAGACTCAGAGAATTGCATTTAGCTTTGCCTAGACTGACATTCCAGGAGTACTAGTAAGGAGCTGCGCTGCAATCCCAAGGTACACAGTTCAAATCTACCACCTGCTCTGCAGGAGACAGATGGACAAGCTCTTCCTGTGCAACTAACTGCCTCTGAAAAACCACTGTGGGGTCAGACTTGGGTCCGCTGAGACTTGACGGTACACAATAACAACATACTGGTGGCATTCAGTAACCCTAGCTTCTTATACCCTATCTCTCTATTTAGTCTTTACGGCTCCCAGAACTCTGGTGACTTAGTGGTAAGGCATTGAGTTGCCAACCCAAAGGCATGCAGTTTGATTCCACCAGCTGGTCTGGGGAAGAAAGATGGGCATCTCATGAGATTGACTGCCTCTGAAAACACACTAGGGGTCAGCTTTGATTCAGGTCCACTGAATGGTACATACCAACAATAACACCACCTGCAGGTTGTAGTCTAAGTGTGCTGTATATTCTACTCAGGTGTCTCACGCTCACCATACTCCCAGCATCATATTTGCTCTAAAGCTGGACTTAGGGTCCTATTTCCCATCCCCTGGTTCCCACCCTGCCTCTGTTTCATCTTTGCTGCTGGCCCCCTCAGTGGAACAGCCAGCTCCCAGAGGTCTCCCCCACTGCCTACTTACCTACTACCTACACCAGGTCTTTCCAGTCTCACGTCTCCTCTCTCCCCTGTTAGGAAGGTATTGGAAGGAAGCCACAAAGGAGGTAGGCAAGTTAGAGAACAGCCTTATTCTCCAGGTCCAATTTCTATTTTAATTCCATGTTATGTTTACAGTGTCTAACACTGAGAAAGCTTGGAACCAAGCATGTGTGAGTCATTGCGTGCGTGTATGTGTGTGTCTAAGGGGAGTACTCCTCTGACGGTGTAAAGGAAGTATCATCTTTCTTGGCTCATTTCATATCTTTCAAAAAATGAAATTCAGGATGACTCCGAATGTTCTGCAGCCGGTCAATACTAATCAATGGACGAACTGAGTTTCAGAATCCTAGGGTTTTCTCACAAGTTGAGTCCCTCTGGAAACTCTACCCTACTATCCTGGGCAGCTCCAAGTTTATCCACTAATCCATGGGCTTTGCCTCCTGTGGCTGTTGTTAGAGAGCTAGTGGTAATAATGATAAGTCTGCAATTAACAAGGTCTCTCTCCTCCTCTAACCTTAACAAGAACAGAGACAGCCCGCACTCACCGCCTCCTCTCTGCTGTTTGTTAGCCTCACAGATTAACATTAGAGGAACCTTGTAGCTAATCATCTCCCAGATGGACATGCTGCCTCCCCTCTGGCTCCTGCTCCAGTGTCCTCTGCATTTGACCTGACTTCCCTGGGCTTTGTGCCTTCTGCCTCAGCTCTGGGGGAGGAGCAAGGATGAGCCTACCAGGGCAGGACGGGGGCTCCTCTTGCCCAGGAGAGTGGCCACTGCACTGAGCCTCCAAGGACAGTACCTAGTGCGATAGGAGGGTAGTGTGGAAGGGAACTGGGCGGTAAAGGGAGGTGGGGCTTTGGAAAAGCACTACACGCTAATGCAACCACGGTGCTTACTGCTCTCTGGTTAAACCTTTCTTATTACACATCCAGAGGGCAGCTCACACTAGCAAAGGGAGGAGAATGGGACCACATGGGAGCACCTCTCCTACCAATCAGTGGAGGGCTGGAGAGGAGAGCAATTAACATTTCTCTACCTTCTTCAAAAGTTTGCAGAAGGGAAAGAAAACATAAGTTCCTGAAGAAGGGATTTAAGTAGCCTGAGGGAAAACTTCCTCACCCTTGGAGGTTTTGTTCTTTGGGAATTTTGGGTATTCTGTTATGCCAAGCAAGCTCTCTTCACACTTTTCTCTTTCACTCTCCTGGTCAAACCCTTTCAATGGCCCCTATCAGCCAGAGAGAAGGAGCCCCCATGTTAAGACATGGATGCTTTAGGATGCTTACCCAAAGGTTGGAAGTTTGAGTCCACCAGCTGCTCTACAAGAGAACAACAGATTGCCTTCTCTAATAAAGATTTAAAGCCTCTGAGACCAATGGAAGGTGGCAATGAGTAAAAATCAACTCCAGGGTGAGTGAGTTTGGATCAAGGGAGAACTACAAGGTATGAGTCTGGCATTAAAGATTTATCCTCCCCAACCTAGCACGCTCTCTCAGCCTGGCTCAGCCCTCCCCCCCTCCCCCCCTGCAAAGCCAGCTGGGAACATGTCAGCTCCATGTGCCCCTCCTGGCTCTGATCTTACAGACGCCAGGGACCTCCAACCCTAGTCTCCCTCCATATGTAACCCCCCATGCCTGAATCCCCTCACTCCAAGCATTGTTTTATGTACAGGCCCTATAGCTTTCACTTGCCCAGCACAAAGTAAGCCCCTCATGCGACAGGTATCAGAATGAGCGCCCTGGTGGGAATACAGTTGCTAACCCAAACACCAGTGGTTATAATCTACCAGCCACTCCTCAGGAGAAAAAGCTTGATCTTGAATCTGCTCCCCCTAAGGGGCAATTCTACTCTCCCCCATAGGATGGCTTTGAGTCAAAACTGAAGCAATGACAAAATAATGAGAGGTTTAGAGTAGCAAGAAAGAGTGAAAAAGAGAATAATCCTCTACAGGACCTACTACCTCCTTTCTTCCTTATGCCCACCTTATTGTGTGGGCCATTAACTACTGCTAGTTCCGACATTTGCATATTTTTGTCAGAGATCTGCTATTTCAGAAGTGGATGGCTAATCCTACTTCTTAATCTGCCTTAATCTGGGAGCTCTATTAAAACCAGTCCACCATGGGTGGGCCCTCTGGCATTTGATACACCAGTGTATCAGGAGATGTAGTGCACTGGGAAAATTTGCAGTCAAGGACCTCTCCAAATTATTGAAGAGCAATGATGTTAGTTTGAGGCCTAAAGTATACTTTATTCAGGCCATGGGTTGTTTTTTTTTTGTTTGTTTGTTTTTGTTTTTGTTTTTTTCAATTACTTGCTATGCTGCTGAGAGATGGACAGTGAATAAGGATGACAGAAAAAAGAACTGATGCCTTTGAATTGTGGTGCTGGAGTACTGAATGGACTGCCAACAGAACAAACAGGTAGGTCTTGGAAAAGGTGCAGCCAGAGTGCTCCTTAGAGGCAAAAGTGATTAAACTTGACCTCACATACTTTGGGCATATTGCTAGGAAAGGCTATTCATTAGAGACCACACCATGCTTGGAAAGGTGAAAGGACAGCAAAATAGCAGAAGCCCATCAGCCAGGTGGATTTGACACAATGACTGTGACAATGGGCTTAACTGTGTCAGAGATTGTGAGGATGGCACAGGATAGGACAGTGTTCAGATCTGTTGTTCATAGGGTTGCTATTAGCTGTTCTTGGACATTAAAGCTTGTTGGATTGTTGTTAAGTGACATTGAGTCTGTTCCAACTCATACTGATCCTATATAACGGAAAGAAAGCCTGATCCATTCTGCAACATCCTCACAATCTCTACAGCGCTTAAACCCATTGTTGGGGTCATTCTATCAATCCACCTCTCTGAGGGTCTTACTCTCCATTACTGATGCTCTACTTTTCCAAGTGTACTGTCCCCTCCTGACAACATTCCCATATGAAATCTCACCTATACCCCTCTAAGGAGCACCCTGACTGCATGTATCCCAACACAGGTTGCTTTGTTCTTTTGGTAGCCCAAGATACATCAATATTCTTCACAATTTAAAGGCATCAATTCTTTGTTTTTTTGTTACTCGTTGTCCAACTTTCCCATGTAAATGAAGCAACTGAAAGTGTCATAGCTTGAGTCAGATGCACCTTAATCTCTAAAAGGATACCCTTGCTCATTAGAAATTTATTAAAGAGATCTTTGACAGCAGATTTCACCAATTCAACATGTCTTTTAATGTTTTGACTGCTTTTTCCATGAGTGTTGATCATGAATTCCATTAAAATTAAATCCTTGACATCCTCAATTTTTTCTCTATCACTGTGACACTACCATTCTTGATTTCTTTATGCTGGGTTATAATCAGCCCTGAAGACTATTGTCTTCTGATCTCTCAGTAAGTGCTTCAAATCCCCTTCAAGAAAGCTTCAATCCTGAAACCACATTCTAGTCCAACATTTTGTATTACATGTTAAGCAAACAAATTGAAAAGATATGATGAAAGGAAGCAACTCAGATACACTCCTTTCCTTGTTTCAAACCACGCAGTACACCCTTGTTCTGTTCAAACTACTGCTTATTGGTCTGTGTACAGATTCAACCTGAGCACAATTAGGTGTTATGGAATTCTCACTCTTTTCAACATTATCCACAATTTGTATTCCACACAGTTGAATGCTTGTGCATACTCAATAAGTTACAAATAAATATTTTTCTTGTATTCCTTGCTTTCAGCCAAGATCTAACTGACATCAGCAATGACATTCCTTATTCCATGACCTCTTCTGAATCCCGCTTAAATTTCTGGATTCAAAGAGTTCCCTGCTAACTTATGTATAGTTCCAGACGTTTTGAATAATCCTTAGGGAGAAGGCAGGTATGTCATATTAATAATACTGTAATACCAGAAGAATGTCTATCTGTGTTTCATTGACTATGCAAAGGCATTTGACTGTGTGGATCATAACAAACTGGCTGACTCTGAAAAGAATGGGAATCCCAGAACATTTAATTGTGCTAATGCGAAACCTATACTTGGACCAAGAGGCAGTAGTCAGAACAGAGCAGGGTAACACCGCATGGTTCAAAATTGGGAAGGGTGTACGCCAGGGATGCATCCTGTCTCCATACCTTTTCAACATGTATGCAGAGCAGGTTATCCGAGAGGCTGGGCTCTATGAGAAGAATTGTGGCATCAGGATTGGTGGAAGATCTATTAACAATCTGCGTTATGCAGATGACACAACCCTGCTTGCTGAAACTGAGGAGGACCTCATGCACTTGCTGCGAAGGGTCAAGGACTGCAGCCTTCAGTATGGACTGAGGCTCAATGTCAAGAAGACAAAGATTCTCACCACTGTACCAATTGGCAGCATCAGGATGGATGGCGAAGAGATTGAGATTGTTCACAGCTTCAGTTTTCTCGGCTCCACAGTCAACACTCTTGGCACCAGCAGTCAGGAAATCAAAAAGCATATCGCCATGGGAAAGTCTGCTGTTAGGGACCTCTCTAAAGTACTCAGGAGCAACGGTGTCTCTCTGGAGACTAAGGTGCGCCTGATACAGGCCATGGTCTTTGCAATCGCTTGTTATGCATCAGAGAGTTGGACAATGACTAGGGAGGACAGAAGGAGAGTGGATGCTTTTGAGCTGTGGTGCTGGAGAACAGTACTGAATGTACCATGAACTGCCAGGAATACAAACAGATTCATCTTGGAGAGGATTAAACCAAGCTGCTCCTTGGAGGCAAGGATTCTGGGGCTTCGTCTGACATACTTTGGATATGTTGCCAGGAGGGACAGGCCCTTGGAGAGGGACATCATGCTTGGGAGGGTGGAGGGACAGCGCAGGAGGGGAAGACCCTCCCATGAGATGGATTGATTAAGTGACTGGGGTAATCGGGATGGGTGTGTCAGAGGCAGTGCGGTTGGCGCAGGATAGAGTAGGGTTTAGGGCTGTTGTGCATAGGGTCGCTATGAGTCGGAAACGACTCGACGGCACATAACAACAACAACAACAACATTATATATTCTATTATATTGTAATTTCTGCATTCTTTTGGATCATCTTTTTATGAAATGGGTACAATGTGTATCTTTTCTCGCTACTTTGCCAAGAAGCTGTCTTCTAAACCTCCGGCATAAATGAGTGAACATGTCTAGAGCTGCATCCAATTGAAACCCCTCAAATGATAATTCAGTCACATTTTAGAATTTTCATTTTCCCCAATGCTTTCAGTGAAGCCTTTAAAACGAGTGGTTCTACTAGATCATGTACTATTTCCTGAAATAGTTCCATGTAGGCCAATTCTTTTTGTATCTATGCATAGCTTCTAACTTCTTTAGATGCTTCCTGTGTTATTCAATATTTTGCCCGTAGAATCTTTCAGAATTGCAACTTGAGGCTTGAATTGTTTTCATCATTTCTTTCAGCATGGGAAATACTGACCAGTTTTTTCCCTTTTGAGATTTTCTTTCACCCTTCTGATTTTTTTTCCTCCCTTTTGATTTTCTGCCTCCAGGTCACTGCACATTTTATTACAATAATTTGCATTGTCTTCTCAAGCTGTCTTTCGAAATCTTCTTCATCTCTCTCACTTCTTCATTTCTTCCTTTCACTTTAGCTTATGTACATTCTAGAGCATGTTTCAGAGTTTGTTATGATATGAATTTCAGTCTTTTCTGTCTTTCCTCTCTTTTTAATGATGTTTTGTCTTCTTGAAAGGTAATTTGCCCAGAGGAGCCACTGGAGTCCTGGGTAGTGCAAATAGTTAATGTGCTTGGCTGCCAACCAAGAGGTTGGATGTTTAAGTTCACCCAGTGAAGTCTTTGAAGAAAGGCTTAATGATTTAATTGTAAAGAATCAGTCATTAAAAGTCTTACAGAGCACAGTTCTACTCTGATAAACCTGGAGGTACTTTAAGTCAAAGTCAACTAGCCTAGTGGATAGAAAGTTATGCTACCAAGCCAAAGGCGGGTGATTTTAATTTGCAACCCTCAGGATTGGTTTTAATTGTTTTTGGTCAAACATTCTTCTAAGTGGTATAGCACTGGTCTATTTGTTGTACAGAGGTAACTCATGATTGCTGTAAAGCTAAACACTTGTGACACTGATGTGTCAAATGTGATAATGGTTACCCATGGTGGATAGTGTTTGGTGTAGCTCCCTGAGTAAAACAAACTTCAAAGCAGAAGTGGGATCCACTTCCATAAATAGCTCACCTCCAGAAAAGCTAGGACTATGGAGAAGCGATGAAAGTTATACAAAAGTTAGGTCTTTCATTCATAGAGTCGCTAAGAGTCGTCCATGACTCAACAGCACTTAACAACAACAACTAGCCTAACCAGTAAGTGGCAGCGCTACGGGATGGGGACTTAGTGAATAAAAAACTGCACTGCCAACCCAACAACCCAAAGGCAGGTGGTTCAAAACCACCAGCTGCTCTGTGGGAGAAAGATGGGCCGTCTCCACCCATGTGATTTACAGCCTCTGAAACCCTGAAGGAGGTCCAGCCAAGAATAGGTTCTGACTTAACAACACAGAACAAGAACAACAATTGCAGAGTCCAAATCCCCTTGACTGTAAGATGTCCTCCTAAAAGAAAAATCTTTCAATGTGGGATCAAATAGAGAACTCCCACAGGATTAACAAAAAGGTAGAACAAGTGATAAACCACATTTTATACCTCCTGTCCCCATGAGACTATTTCCAGTCTAGTGATTCTGGAGTGTGATGTAGTCATTAATTCTGTAACTATCCAATAAGTAAGCTGAGCGTTTGGTATAGAGCATGTTCTGTTTTAGGCACCAGGGGCAATAAAAATGTGAATTTTATCTGGAAATAGTGGCTAAACCTGATAAAATGTTCTACCTTATGGGATATGCATTTTTTCACTCCACTCACTGTTTTATGTCCTGGTTGGTTTTCTCCTCTGAGCCCCTTCTCCATGTTTTTTTGGGTCAGAGTGGGTAGGAGTAGGGTAGAGGGCCCTTCTCTATTTTGCAAAATCAAGTTTCATCTCTGCTGGATTTCTTTTCAAGCTGGGAGGGTCAGGACAGATCCCTCACCATTTGCCTACTCTACTGCTCCAATCATAACACCAATCAGGACACAGCCTCTTTGGTCCCCTCTGTGAACTCCTGGAAAAACCAGTGTGATTATTCAGCAAGGTCACTGCTGGAAGTGTCTTAGGATTGAACCAGCTTTCATCCAGAACCATCAGAAATCCCCTGCCTCTCTCTGCCATTAGACTCAGATAAAGAGTTTGTTGCCTTTTCACCGTAGAGGCGTGTGTATGGAGAGAGGACACAGGGCTAGAAGCAAGTAGGTAGAAGGAGATGTGGACTTCTGACTTCCAGTAGGACCACTACATTTAACCCACTGCCTACAGGCCACGGCACAGCCTGGCCTCCCACCAGGGAGCCCACCTGGTGCTAATTGTTTGTTGTTCTGCTTCTCCACCAAAGTCTTCCCTGTCCAGATGTTGTCATGGGCCAGCCGCATCCGGCCCCATCAGGTGAGCTTGGCCTGGGGTCTGGCTCTAGCCTGTCAGTCCTGACATCTTCAGTGGAGAACGGAACGCAAGGATGTGAGAGGCAGAGCAGGTGCATGCTAATGAGGAGATCAATTTTAATTATGATTTTAATTAAACACCCAATCCAGTAGGAAATATGACAAGAACTAGGCTGGGGCTGTGCAACATGGAAGGAGGAGGCAGGGAGAGGAAGGCACAGGCCGGGGAAGAGCCTCTGGGCCTCGGTGGGCTTTAAAGAGGTAAAGGGCAGTACTGCTGGGATGCAGAGATAAACCTGGAGGCTGAAATCCACACACAGTAACCCCTTTCCTCTGAAGAACTTTCAGACAGGTAGGCTCCTGGAAGGAAGGATCTCAGCCCGAACAACTCAGAGATGGTAGATCAGGATGTCACAGGAAGAAACTGAGAACATTCACTTACCAGCTGACGACGATGATTGATAGATGATAGATAGATAGATAGATAGATAGATAGATAGATAGATAGATAGATAGATGATAGATAGATAAATGGAAGGGTGGACGGTGGGTGGATGTGTGGGTGGATGGATAGAGGGAGAGGGAGATAACTTCCATCAAGGCACCTCTGACTCATGGTGACCTTATGCATAATCAAACTAAAGCTTTCCCAGTCTTCACAGTCACTGCAGAACTGGAGTCCATCATTGCAGTGTACCAATCTATCTCCCTCTCTCCATTTCTACTCCTTTACTTCAAGCACAGTGTCCTTCTTCAGCGATCAAACCCTCCTGATGATACAGTCACATGTATAAGAAGTCCTTCAGGTGTAGTGGGCTAAATGCTGGGCCACAAACCGAACAGCTGGCAGTTCAAGCCATTCTGTGGATAAAAGATAAAGCAGTCTGCTTCTGTTAAAATGTAAAGCTTACAGGGTAGCTGTACTCTGTCCTAGAAGGTCATGATGGGTTGGAGCTGACTCAGTGGCAGTGGGGATGAGTGTGTGTGTGTGTGTGTGTGTGTGTGTGTGTGTGTGTGAGAGAGAGAGAGAGAGAGAGACAGAGACAGAGACACAGAGAGAGAGATGTGCAGTGTGCAAAATAAATAAGTCTGATGATCTGAGTTATGAGGTTTTCATTGGCTAATTTTTAGAAGCAGATCACCAGGCTTCACTCCCTAGTGTGCCTTACAGAAGTTCAGCTGAAACAAGTCCACCATGGAGGCATAGCTCAAAAATAAATGTGTCATAATTTACAGCAGCAAAGCAACATGCAGTCACATGCACTGCAAACTGAATATGGATAGTAGGCAAGAAATGACCCTAATGAAGTAATTGCCACGCTATATAACCCTTAACCCATCAGCTCCCTATTTGTTTATATCAAGTCAGCAAGTTGTTTGCAGGATGTAAGCGCCTAATGGACAAGGCCATCTTTGGCTAGTTCTTTTTAAACCACATTCTAAGTAAATGGACATTTAGAGGGTGGCTGATCACTCCTCTACTGCAAAGGAGTTATTTATTATTAAGAATTCTCCCCAATCACTATACTCCACTCTCTACTGTGGACAATACTTAATGCATAGTTGTTGTTTTTGTTGTTGTTATGTGTCATCAAGTTGGAACCCACTCATAGTTAACACTCTGGAAGGTTCTCAGAGGCAATGATCACAGAGAAGGAGACTGGCCTTCTTCAGAGCAGCTGGTGGATTTGAACCATGTGCCTTTGGGATTGTAGTGCAGATTTTTACCAGTCCTGAAGGCACATAGTTCGAATCCACCAGCTGCTGTGCAGAAGGATGGGCAAGCTATGGGTGGGTTCTGACTTGATGCCACATAACAATAACATCTGGTTTCAGGACATAATAAGCACTCAGAAAACATATCCTGAAAAGGTTCATCATTCTTGCCTCCAAAGAGCATGACACCTGCACCCTTTCTAAGACCTATCTGTTCATACTCTTGACCGTCCATGGGTTGTTCAGTGCTCTTCTCCAACACCACCACTCAAAGGCATCAATTCTTCTGTCATCTTTATTCACTGTCCAGCTTTCAGATGCATAGCAAATGATCAGAAAGGCTATGACCTGAGTCAGATGCACCATAGTCCTCAAGCTGACATAATTACATCTTAATACTTTGGAGAGGCCCCTAACTGCAGATTTCCCAAGTCCGATGTATCTTATTTCCTGACTGCTGGTACCAAGGGTGTTAATTGTGGAGCCAAGCAAGATGAAGCTGTTGACAGTTTCAATCTCCTCTCCATCCTTCATGATGTTGCCTATGGGTCCTGTGGCAAGTGTCTTTATTTTCTTGACATTGAGTTGCAATTCACACCAAAGGCTACATTCTTTGATCTTCTGCAACAACTAAGAGTGAGTAATTGGGTGTTGTCTTTGATTCCTCATTAAATTATTTTGAATTTATTATTCATGTAATTGTTCTTTCTAGAGAAATGTTCTCCATCTGCACTGTCTAGTATAGTAGCCACTAGCCACATGTGGCAATTCGAGATGTGACGACTATACCTGAAGGCATGGATTTTTAACTTTATTTACATTCAAATAGCCTCACATTATTGTTGCTGTAAGGTGTCAGTCACCAAGTCAACTACAACTCACAGTGACCCCCTCCATGAACAACAGATCTGAGCAGTGCCCTGCCCTGTACCATCCTCATCCTCACCCTGTCTGTCAGGCTTGAGCCACAGTTACAGTCACTGTGCTGGGTCCTCTGTTGTGTTGTGTTGCAGGTCCTTTTCTTTTCTGACCCTCCACCTTTCCCAGCATGATGTCTTTTTCCAAGGACTGGTGATGTCACTGATGGTACCATGTTAGACAGTGCAGCGTAATACAGCATCTACTCAAATTCTCTTCAGCAGAGGAAACAGGCCTAGAGTACCCCTTGGATGTTAGCCAAGAAGATCCATTAAGCATCACAAGGAGCACATGAAAACTCAATGCTACTGTGGTTTTCTGGTGCCCAAATCAAGAAGTTTCTCCCTGGGTCCCCTGATAAACTGGGACTAGGAATTGCTGGTGGCAGGGTAAATCCTGGAGAAACTAACCTATGCTTCTGCCCCTGCATTTGCCACCACTCACAGTGCCTCAGAAAATGGGGACCATCTGGTTCTTTCGACATAGGTAATGCAGGGTCTCTTGCGCCTGGTCACCTGCAGCTAAGGTCTTGTCACTGGCTTGGACAGAGAAGCTGACACTGGAGATGGTGACAGAAGCTAATTGGGATTAGACGCGCATGTTCCATGGCTAGCAAGAACACAGATGCTCCAGAGCCAGTTCTTAAACCAGATCATTTTTAAATCCCCGCCCCTCCTCCCGCTGCTTCCTCCTTGTCCCACCTCCAGCCTCCCCCAGGTGCTCCAAAGAGGTATCGATTGGGCTCTTTCTCCCTCTTGTATCCTATGACTCAATCAGTTAAACCTTTTCCATAATGAATAAGGTCATTTGTGGAAGAAATGGAGGAAATGGGGTCCACAGATTCAGTCTAAGTGTCCATCTCTTGCTTTTATTCTCTCTTACGTCTCCTTTGCTGTCTGTTTCATGCTTCCAGCTACCACCAGGAAAAGAACATCACAGAGTGCCCCAAACCACCCCCTGCAGACAGAATGCCAAAAAGTGGCCACTGTCACAACACATCTCACGCTTTCAGGGTGGCAGGAGAAAGCCATGGGCTATGATGACCCAGTGGAGTCCAAGTACAAACTGTTATGGTGCTTGGCCACTTACTAAAATAGCAGAGGTTGGAGTCCCTCTAGAAGTGACATAGAAGAAAGGCCTGGTGATCTGCTTTTTAAAAATGAACCACTGAAAAGCCTACGCAGGATCAATCTCCTGTGACACACTCGGAATCACCCCATGGCAATGTTTTTGTTTTTCCCTTTTTCACGACTTCCCTGAGTATCCCCGTAGCCTAACCCCAAGTCACCCCACTCCATATATCTTAGGGGCAACTGAATGCCAAGTCTAGATGGACTCTGCTTTGCAGACCCTGGAAAAGAATTAGCCAGAGGCACCTTCTTCCAATAGAGCTCAGAAATGTCTGTTCCTTCAGGATAAGTAAGGGACAAGGAAGGACAGAGACTTAAGCCATTTCCCTACATGAGTCCTAAAGTGCTTTCCTCCTCACCCCAAATTGAGCAGCTTCCGTATCCGTCTCACCCTGGGGATAACACACTCAGTCCCAGACTCTGATTTGCACACTGAGGGCTCTGCAGTGGGGGCAGAGGCGGCTTCGCTGTGGCTGTGGGCGCAACAGTCTTCCTGGAAGGGAAAGGCCCTGCTGAGCCACGACTGCTCGCCTGTCTGAGACCCTTTAGCTGAAACAGACAAGAATGTAAGAGACAGCCTGTTGACCTGCTGGGGAGTGGAGGAGGGAAGAGCAGACGGGCTGAGAAAGGAGCCACACAGGGGGCAGGCTATGAAGCGATTGGGGAGGAAGGGCTGCGGAGGGCAGGGGACTAACCTCACCTAGCTAGCCAGTTTCATTCCAAGTGTGGTCTCCTCTGGAGACAGAGAGCATCTCTCTTTGGAAAGATCTCACAAGGTAAGGTGGCTATGTGACTCCCATTCAGCAATTATCTTTGCTCCTTCCTCCACAGAGCTCCTTCCAGAGAGCAGGCAGGTATTAAAGGACTCAGCCAGCACCAGCCTCCCTTCAGTGCACTGTAACTGAGCCACTGAGCCCCTACAATGTGCTTGCTTGCTCATTTGTCTTATCATCATTTAAGACTTCTTCTTCTGCTACACTATTTCCCTATTAATAGAACCCCACCTCTGATGAATAAAGCCTCTGAACACTGAAGGCTATAGAAGTAGGTACAGAATGCCAGAAGCAGGACTGGAAGCAAAGGACAGACATGACTGACGCAGTGTGGCTTGGCTGGTATTCTGACTCTTACCTGGCTTGGTTTTACCCCCAGCATTAGCCTGTCTCTTGGAGCACTGACAGCACTGGGTGACCCTGAGGGTCCCTGAGCAGAGGGCTTTGCTGTGCAGAAGCTGGACAGCTCCCCCAGCTGCTGGGGGCTGCTGCCTTCTCTTGCATGATTCTTTCAACTGCAGATGACTCCAGGCTCCAGCGAGGCACACCCACCACAGACCTCCAGGGCACTGCATTCAAAGTCAAACCGAAGACACTCAGTGTCGGTGTTATTTTAAACTGCACGCCCACACAGTACTCCCAGAATTTAGAAGATGGAAGCCAACAGAGAGGCAAAGATTTCAGCCTGACAGCCACAGGGGACCCACTTTGTCCCCCTGTCTCTACACAGACATGCTCCTTCTCCTGTCTCACAGTCTGCCCAAGCCCTGCAGCTTTTCCATGCTTTGCTAGCAATTAGCAAGCCCTGACCTGCAGACAGATACTTCATTATACCGATGACCTTTCACAGCAGCCCAGGCCTTTCTGCCAAGGGTCACCCATGGAGGATGTGGACAATGGTCTTCTGGGCCACTCTTCTGGTGTGGGGAAGGTTGGGATGGAGTTGCTCTTCTCACAGATTTGTAGATGTTGGAACCAAGGCTCAGAACTTATGGCAGCTGCCAGTTAGAGAAGGAATCCAGTGGAGACGTGGCATCCTCAATGTCCTGGCTTTTATCAAACCTACCGTAGCAAATCTATCAATTGGTGCTCAAGTAGTCTACCCCATAGGGTGTTGTGCTGATAATCAAAGACCATGTGGCCAGTTCAGGCAGGAAGCAAGATGGGCCATCTCCTGTTAAGACTTAGGAAAGTTAACCTTTCCTTGAGTAGATGCTATCGGGGCATGCTGATGGCTACTCAGATGTGGCCTACACAAATCCAGGGGGCTGTGTACAACGTAATGGTCCTAGATGGCATGCCCAGGGCTGTACTTTGCATATCAGGAGAGAGTATATGCCCAAAGTCATGCTGGAGAAATACAGACACGGGGGCAGGGGGCACTGCCTTCCTTTGGAGAGACCTCACCAGCATTGAGTTTAGTCTGAAAGCTAGGGGTGGGAAAAATGGTTACAAAGGACATTCCAAGGGCAGGGGGCGGGGGAAGCCCATGGATCAGATCTAGTTAGAACGATCCAGAGAATTAAAGAGACAATGGGAAAACTTTTTGTTTAATAGCTAGCCCCCACTAAGCCATCAGCTCCGTGACAGCAATGGTAGAACATGTGCTGATTCACCATTCTATCTCTCACACATTCTCAACTTTCTCAAATGTAAAGGGATAAAGAAGCCCCAATTTCCAGATCATTGTGAGGACCATGTGAGTCAATGTTTGGATGGTGTATAGGGAGGCAGGATAGTAAATAAAGATCTTGAGTTCTAGCTTCAAATGTCTGCATATAACAGACCACTGGTCAATAACTGTTAGATGAATAATCCAATGAATACAAAAAATATAACCCATATCCAGATGATCTGCAGGCTCAGCTGTACTTGAAGTGTCTTCCTATCTTCCCATGGCCTCATTCCCTGTTGACTGTGGCCGTGGCCAAGTACCAATGATCTTTTGTTTCCCAGGTCTCTAAAGAGCACGCAGATATTGGTGACTTACAATGGACCCCTGAGGGAACTTAGGCAGCATCTCCCTGGGCTGAATGGCTCTGGACCGCAAAGAGACTCATCAGAGTTGAGGGAATTTTTGATTTTTAAAAAATTGATTAATTAATAGCTAAATTTCTAAGCCCAGAATACAAGAGCCTTTAAAGCTAACCCAGTCTGTTCTCCAGCTCTTTTCATCTCCTATTGTTGCTGTTACCAATTACCACAAATTCATGCCTTAAAACTATCTCTCTAGAGGTCACATTTGAAAAATGGCTCTCAGAAGGCTAGAAGATGTCATCAGGGCTGCATTCTTTTCTGAAAGCCTTACGGGGGAGATGCATTTGCTTACCTTTTCCAGCTTTAAGACACCACTCATGTTCTTTGGTTCGTGGCCCCCTTTCACCATCTTCAAAACCAGCAACATCAGGCCAAGTCCTTTTCCCGTTGCCATCTCTCTTTTCTTTCTGCCTCCCTCTTCCTCTTCATAAGGACCCTTGTGAATCCAGAATGTCCTCTCCATCTCAGTATCAGCTAACAATCTCTCTCTCTCTCCTCCTCCTCCTCCTCTCACTGCCATAAATTTAAACCAATCCCATCGGTGACCCTCCATTGGGTTTCTAAAGCTGTCAATCACATCAGAAATAACTGCCTGCCTTTCTCCTACACCCTGGGGTTAATAGCACAACTCCCTCAAGACTCCCTACAGTCTCTCAGAACCACCAGAGATCCCAATAAATTGATTAGCAGTCTTAGTTCTAGCTACAATCTCTGTTCCATCTGAGCTATATTCATAGGTCCCAGTAATTGGGACATCATCGTTCTGAGGAGTCAGGATGGATGAGGAGCTATAGGAAATGGCTTAAGTTACCTTTGAGAGTTGAAGCTGATCAACTTACATCCCAATTTCCTCACCTGTAAATGAAGATAAATATTTTTTTTCATTCTCTCGACCACTGTGAAGACTTAATGAGTCAACATTTGTACAATGTGTAGGGAGGCAGGGTGGTATGTGAAGACCCGGAGCTCTAACTTCAGAAGCCTGCATTCCCATCTTGCTTGTTCAACACTTAACAACTGTATAACTTTACCAGATTATTTAATCACTAAATCCTCCAGAAACCTCAACTGCTTTAACTACAAAACAGGGATGACAATGGTACCTGTTTTACAGAGTGGCTGTGGGAACCAAATGAGAGAACTCATGCAGGTTTTGGCACACAGCCATTGTTCCATAAGTTTAAGCACTGTGAATCTTAAATTCAATGCCGTCGAGTTGGTTCTGACAAATAGAAACCCTTCATCAGGTTTCCAAGGTTGTAAATTACAATGGGAGTAGACTGTCCCTCTTTCTACCATGAGTATCAAACTAAAATCCCTAATATATATGATTGTTTAAAGAGTATTGGTGGCACTGTGGCTAGATTTCAACTGCTAACAAAAAAGTCAGGAGTTTGAACCCAGCAGTCATCCTTTGGGGAGAAAGAGAAAGCAGTCTTCTTCCTTAGACATATAGTCTTGGAAAGCCTTTGGGGCAATTCTACTCTGTCCTACAGGGTAGTGAGGAGTCAGAATTGTCTATGTGGCAATGAATTCCATGGGGTAGTTCTTCATTGTTACGATGCTGTATTTTATCCTTTTCTGAAAAACTCTTTCAAATTTCACCTTCTTTAAGAAAGGCAACCCTTCATCTCTCATGTGTGCTTTCCCCTAAGAGTCCATTTATCCATTAAAGGGTCCATGCAATGTGCCTGTGTCTCCCTCAGTGGTGCAAACTGTTAATGTTCTCACCTGCTAACCCAGAGGTTGAAGGTTTGAGTTCACCAAGAGGTGCCTCAGAAGATGCCTGGGGATCTATTTCTGTGTATCATCCTCTAAACACACATGGTACAGAGTTCTACTCTGACACACACGGGGGCAAATATGGCTGGAAACAGACCTAAAGACAACTGGCTTTTGAGATCTTCCCAGGGCCTCAGCAGCACACACCCAGCTGACTCCGACCTCCTCAAGAGCAAACTCTTTTCCCCATTTGGATGTTTATACCACTGTCTGACTTGAAGTTCAGGCAATATAAGCAACTAAGAAACATTCACTGATTAAGTAAACACAGAACTCTAAGATATTGCTTTAAAATTGCTAGACTAAGGTGTATTTATTAATTTATATCAAGAACCCTGGTAGCACAGTGGTTAAGCATTCTGTTCAGAATTGGAAGTTTGGCTGTTTCAAGCCACTCAGGGGCTCTTCCAGAAAAAGATATGATGACCTGGTTCTGTAAGGATTCAATTCCAAAGCAAACCCACTCCTGCAGAGTAGATTCTGACTCATAGTAAGCCTCCATTGAGTGTCTAAGATGTTAAGTCTTTACAGAACAAGACTTCCCACCTTTGTCCCATGATGCATGTGGTGGGTTTGAACAGCTGACCTTTTGGTTAACACTATATCATCACTGTTCCTGAGTTAATCCTATGGGACAGTTCAACTGTGTCACATGAGTTCACACTAGGAGTTGAAATCAACCTTCTGGTATCTAAGAACAACATTGGTTTACCTAAATACATGTCCCTCCTGTCCCTGTCTATTCAGGAGGCAGTTCCCAGAGGGACGTGCGCTGCTAACCCAAAGGTGGGGCTTTTCTGGTGATTCAGATCCACCAAAGGCTGCTCAGGAGAAAGATGGGCAATCGCTTCTCAGTTAATTCACAGCCTCAGAAACCTGCTCGGTCAGCCATGAGCCAGTTCCGGCTGTGTACTCTGGTTGGGGAGGTTCAGGTCCTCTGTTCCCTGAGAATATCACTTGTTGGTACTCATGCAGAACTGGACCTCTGTGAGGGCCGTAACCAAAACACAACCACCACCACCACCACGTGCACCCCACTCTCAGAAGCCCCTCATTTCGGACTTTGAAGATCACCTCTCCCCACTTCAGCCTTGGTACTTTCATCCCCTAGTTCAGCAAGCAGGCCCTGCAGAAAAAGTCTAGCCCAAGCAGAACACGGCTGAAAATCATATTTTCACGGGATGTCAAACCTCCTTTCTTAACTTAAATGAAAGGTATTATTTCTGAGAGGAAAATGTCACACTCCACCACCAAAATTCTGCTTCCTCGGCAAAATCCCCGGCAGTTTCTCTGCACGGCTGGCAGCTCTCCACCCAAGGCCAATGCTGGGAAATTCACCAGGCCCAACGCAAATCATGGGAGCACGAGCTCTCTGTGATTAAAACCAGGGGGAAGCCGATGCCAAGAGAAGTCATTCCCCTGCAGAGAAGAGCGGGCACGGGAGATGTGGTCCAGACACCATACCAGACCAAGACTGAGTCCCCACTCCTCGTGGGAAATCCACCCATCGCTTTATCAAATAAATACATCCTCTCCAGCTCAGCAAACTTCTGGGCCCTTCCTGTAACAGAGGACATCTTTCAGCTTCATCTTTAGTGCATATAAAGATATACCCTTGTTCGATGCCAACAAGCTATCAGTCCTCTCTGTCTCTAAGAAATTCATGCTGGAGATTCCGTGAGACCTCATTCAGATTCACCTATAACGCTTTGTACAGAGCTGGGAAGGCTGGGACAGGTATCAAGTGGAGACTGGTTTCAAATAAATGAGAAATAATTTTAATGTGTGAGAAGGTACTAAGGGAGAACTGGTCAGAGAGGGGCTTTGGGCCCCTGGAGCTTCCTGTTGTATCAACTTCTGTGTGTGTGGCCTACATCCTGATCATGGTCTAGGTTCCTGAAGGTCAGGGAGTCCTAGCAGCTTTAGCTAGCTGGCAGCTTATAGCACAGACAAGTGTCTATTATGACCAGATCTTCCCAGATCTGAATCCTACTCATCCTCAAGTTGCTCCTGATCTAGATGTGAGTTTCTTCTAGATAAGGTAGCCCAGATCAATAACCCAGCTATACTGAGTCTTACAGGTGTGCTAGGACTCAAGAGCCTGCCCGTCAGGCCTTAAACACTACCATGAGGTTGATTTTTTTACTCTTAATGACCTTGGAAGACACAGTAGAATGATTTCTAGTGTGTAAATCTTTACAGGGCAGATTGTCACTTCTTCCCAAGAAGTACTTGGCAGATTTGAACTCCTGACTTACTGGTTAGCAGCCGTACACTTAACCATTGCACCATCAGTGCTGAAATGCAGGTCAGTTGCATTTAAACATTTAGGTGTTCTTCTCTAAAGGAAGCCAGTTCTTCAGTTAAGATAGTCTCACGTGGCAGGTGCATTGGCCTCTGTGTGGCCTGGAAGCTCTCTGGGTAAGGTATTGCCTCCTGGTCCAGGTGTTCCCCAGGGCCAGCACCTGATCTGACAGGCTCTGCGGTACCCTCATGGAAGGCTGGCTTGGTTTCCATGGGAGCTATTTCCTCCAGCACACTCCTGGTGACTAAGAGTGCCCTCATTTCCAAGGACTCTCCACTCAGAAATCTCCAGCCTGCTCCTCCATCACCTCCCACCATTGCATGACCGGGAGCTGTATGCAAACATTTGCTTTGATTTGTAAAATGATCCATATAATTAGGGAAAAGAGTTAAATAAAGGGACTGATTTCAGAGAGCAGGCTCTTAATGACACTAATACCTGACAAAAGGGGTCATTATGATGGGCTAATGGGCCTTGCCTGGCGTTCAGCTCTCTCAGGACACAATCCAACACACTCAATTATCTGCTAATCAGGGCCATTTTGTCAGAGGTTATTGCCCTGAAGTATCAATTATAGGAACATTATTAATACTCTATGGAGAAACTACTTACATGAAAGTGTTAAACTCATGGGGCGAGTCCTCCACCCTCCCCTTCCCTCTCTGGCCCCTCACCTACAGGCTCTTTTGCCCCCAGTTTACACCCCAACTGGGGTCTTCCATGACCCATTGGGACGTCTGGAGAAGAGCCAGGGCCATGATGATATTCCCAATTCTGTCACCTGTGACCAAGCCAGCTCTTTGGCAATCCCAACTCTTAATGCCACCAGCTGGCACCAGTGGCTTATTCTACAGCCAAGATATTATTGACTCAAGATGCAGCAGGGAAGCAGGCAGCCATGGGGCTGTAGGATCGGCTCTCTTTCACTCTTTCTCTTTACAACGTGAACTTTCGCAAGTCGGTGAGAAAGTGTTGGAGCAAGGGATGCTCATTTGACAATACACTCTGCTCACCATATACATCTTCTATGAGACTTCCTTAGAATCCACTTAGCCACCCAAGGATTTTCACCTCCAATAGCAGCAACCACCCATCACAGAAACAGGAGATATTGCCTCAAAAGGACTTATGAGTCAGATCAGTCTAGATACAAACCCCTGACCCACCTCCACTCAACAGGCTGCGAGGTCCCTGAAGTGGTGGTAACCTTAACTGTGCTGTTTGATTCTCCTAGGAGCTCATGTCTCATAGTGGGGTGAGGGGAAGAGATAAGCTTTAAAACTAGCTTAGAATGGCAGCTGTGTTTGCATTGGTTGTGCAAACTTGATCAAATGATTTCACTCCTGGACCTCAGCTTTTCACCTGTAGGATAGATACAGTTATATTCGTGTGCTAGAACTACGGTAAAGGTTAAATGAGAATGTTCACATATGAACTAGTACGAAACCAAAACCAAGCCCATTGTCACTGAGTTTAACTCATAGCAACCCTATAGGGCCAAGGCCAAGTGCAACCATTCCATGGGGTTTCCAAGGCTGCAATTCTCCATAGAATCAGACGCCTCATCCTTTTTTACCCATGGACTGACTGGTGGGTGCAAACCACCAACCTTCTGGATAGCAACTTCAAGTCTTAATCACAGCACCACCAGAGCTCTTCTGCGCTAGGATAGAAGCTGCCAAATTGCATTCACAATCAGTGTGATACCTGCCAGTAATGTTCTGAATGTGAAATATTTGTTGTGAAATAAAATAATGAACAGCTGTTCCATAAAAGTAAAATCTCTCCTCTCTTCCACCCCTGGGCAATTACATAATTTCCAATAGAGAAAGAGTTAATTGACTTTGCCAGCTGAGAAGGAGCCCAGTAGGCCGGCATCATGGGTATTCCTGACCTGACCTGCTAGGGAGAAGCTATCTTGGGAAATGGATTAGTCACCAGTAGAAAGGAACTGGGGTGTCAAGTGAGACTCTCTGATAGAATTTAACCTTATGAGATAAAGGTAAGAAGAGGGGTTGGGGGTGTTTGCTTCGATACATAATGGCCTCTCTCTTTCTTGACAATTTATTCTGTGGATTAGAACATCTGAAAATTCATTTTGGTTACATCAAAACCAAGTCATGGCTGATCCTAAGATGTTGTTGTTGTTGTTACATACCATTGAGTCTTAGATGACTCATAGTGACCCTATGAATGAAAGACCTAAGCACTGTTCATAGAGTTTCTGGAGGCAAGCCATTTTGGGAGTGGCCACTCCTGCTTCCAAGCTGTTTTAATTGTGAAGATCCACCAACCACTGTCCACCATAGGTAACCATTATCACATTTGGCACATCAGTGTCACACTGTTTAGCATCACAGCAACCATGAGTTACCTCAGTACAGCAATGCACAGACCAGTGCTATACCACCTAGAAGAATATTTCACACACACACACACACACACACACACAAATAAAGAACAATTTGAACCAGGCCTGAGGGTCGCAGATTAAAATCACCCACCTTGGGCTTGGTTGCATAACTTCCTGTCCACTAGGCCAATGTTGCTCTCTCTATGGATCCTAAGATAGAAATTAAAAAATATGGTGACATGTGTGCATTCAGGAATAGTTGCTGGGCGGAGTGAAGACACGCCGAAAAAGGAGCCAGAGTCAAGAGTAGGCAATTCTACCAGAGTTGGATCTTCCCACTGACATAACTAAGTCCACACATGTCTACAGCTTCCTCTTTGTTAGTCAAATGAAAGGAATGCATAATAACGTTTGAGAAAAGGAGTACACGAAAACCCTCAAGTGTTAAAAGAATAGTAGAAACTGGTGGTGATCATTTGCAGCCCATCTGAGAACACTCATCAAAGAAACAGACTTTGGGTGTGGCCGTCAGCTGGAAGCCAACAGTATTAGCCTGAAAGTAGTTTAAGATGAAGAACATACACTGCAACCTCTTTCTTTAAGTCAAGCCACTTGGCTGACAGTCCAGTGGTGGGGATGAGTGGAATGCCAGCAGTACGGTTCTGAATGTGCCTGGTGTGGTGGTGAATGAAAGACCTCAGCCTCCTGCCTGGGGCAACCTGACCCAGGGCTCAATGATAAGAAGTGTTCATTCGAGGGACTGAAACTGTTGAGGATCCTCCCACCTGATTCGTGATTATGGCTTATAAATGCACTGTTTGGTGGGCCTGAGTAATTAGTGTTTGCGTTAAGCAGTTACGGGGTTAAGT
Organism: Elephantulus edwardii; assembly: GCF_000299155.1. Taxonomy (NCBI): domain Eukaryota; kingdom Metazoa; phylum Chordata; class Mammalia; order Macroscelidea; family Macroscelididae; genus Elephantulus; species Elephantulus edwardii. The sequence continues at coordinate 8,188,829 of NW_006399843.1, read as the reverse complement.
GCTACCAGGGGTTTGATCTGAGCTGACAGAATCTGAGCTGCCAGAGTGGGGTGGTTGCCTAGCAACAACACCTGTAGCACATTAAGCAGCCAGTGGGCTTTGTCAACTTCTAGCAAGGGCTTTGTAGAGCAAAAGATGGGAGTGGAGGATGGATTAGGAGGCACGGAAGTGGAAAGCAGGACAGGGAGCCTAGGGATGGAAGTTGTAAGGTATCACTGAGTTGGAACTGATTCATAGTTGACCCTCCAGCGGGTTTTCAGAGGCAGTTAATCATACGCAAAGAGACTGTCCATCGTTCTTTTGTATAGCAGTTGGTGGATTTGAACTTCCTGCCTTTGGATTGGCAGTGCAGCTCCTGATCACTAGGCCATCAGGGCTCCCAGGATGGAAGAGAGGAGGGGTTATCAAGTGTGCATTTGTAAATCCCACCTAAAGAGCTTTATGTCTATTTTACTTAAGCAAGAAGGGAGCTCCGTGAGTGAGTGTAGGGAAGTGTTCTCACAAGACTTTCACACCAGCAGCCACGTAAAGTCAGAGCCTCCTCCATCATGCAAAGCCTGTTCTCAAATCAGATGCCTCAGGACTAGTGATCTGAGTGGCTGCTGGAGAGATGAGGGGAGGTACGTCTGTGGCTTTGTTTGTAGACTCAGGAGGAAGGGAATCTGTTCCTACTGTTAGTCTGGGCAAAGAGGGCCAAAGAGAAGAATGAAGAATTCAGAACTCAAATGCTGATGGCCTTGCTGTTGAAGATAAGAAAATGGCCTTGCCTGTCTGACTAAGCTAGCAGGTGGCTCGTAAATCAGAGTGGAATGTCCCTCCCTAAAGACTCTGTTTATAAAAATCCTTTCCAATAAGTTCACAGTGTGACTTCCCATTCTGCCTCTCCAGGATGAGGAACTCACCCGGGAGCTCCCCTTTCACCCTTGAATAAAGCTGCATTAAGCTTTCCCTCGTTCACTCTGATTTCTTCTTTAAGTCCACTAAGGTAACCTAACCTAACACCTACCAACTTTCTTCAAGGAGGTGACCCCAGAGAATGAAAACAGAGAGGGTAACACCATTCTCAGCACATTCCTTTCATAACTGGCCATCAGCGGTGGAGTACACAGTCAACAAGGTAGCCATGGGCTTACTACTAGTCTGTGGGAAGCTCATTCAGTGATGCTTCCTGGAACTCATGCACATGTGTTCACTACAGAAGTGGATCCCAGGAAGCAGCTCAAGGTAAGCCCTCTAGAGTGAACAAGTTCACACAGGTTTCAGGGGAAATTATTAGAAGCTTTTACTAGGAGACAAGAAAAAGCAAGCCCATGGTTACTTTGAGTCAAGAATACTTCGTGACTGGTGGTGTTGTTATATGAAGACAACACATAGCAACCTTATGAACAGCAGATCTGAACCCTGTCCTATCCTGTGCCATCCTCACTGTCTCTAACATAGTGAGCCCATGGCTGCTGTCACTGTGTGGCTACTTTCAGGATTGTATATTTGAAAAGAGGCTTTGATTCTGCAGGAAGGAATTGTGGGGTTGGAAGAGAGACAGATGCTGGCTAGATCTAGAACTAGGCTCTTTGATGTGGCGAAAGAACGTGAAATTGTTTTCTATAGATTAGAAGTAAGCAAGTTGGCCCAGGCTTACCTTCCTTATTGGACAGTCCAATGCTACTATCCATATAACCTCTGACTTCATCTTATGCATTCCTGAGACTGAGGAAAAAGAGACCTGCAGAAAGGCAGAAAACTTAATAATGTTGCTGCTGCCTTTATGGGAATCACAGGCTAGTAATCCCCTGAATTTTTCCAGAATCCCCAAACTGCCTATGAGTATACAGGAGAATGGATAGAGAATAGGGTTCCAATAGAGCCAATGTATTCATTGCTGTGGGGTTAGAACTGACTCATAGTTGACCTTCCACAGGAAGAGAAAGAATGCCCCTCTTAATCCCATGGAGCAGTGGTGGATTCGAACTGCCTCCTTTTGAGTTGGCAGCAAAACTCCTTATCCACAAAGCCACCAGGGCTCTCTATGCAAAATGTAGCACTGTTGCTGTATTGTAGTCAGAACAGACCCGTAACTGACCTTCCAGGAGACTTTCAGAGGCTGTAACTCACACAGGAGGGAGGTTGTCCATCTTTTTCTCGTGGAGCACGTGGTAGATTTGAACTGCATGCCTTTAGGATTGCAGTGGAGCCTCTTACCACTAGAACAACTGATCTCCCATCAGAAACTCTGCTGTATACTCCACATCTGTCACTTGTGTTGGGTTTTTGTGTTTGGTTTTTTTTTTGGTTTTGGTTTTTACTGATATCAGATAGATCTTTTTTAAAAATTTTATTAATTTTAATGAACATTTACAGAGATTTGAGGTTTTCATTCATTCATTGTTGCACTATTTTCTCTACCCTCCTCTCGAGATCGTTCTTCTTTTTTTTCCCCCTTTGAAAATCTGTTTTAATTGTCCAGTTGCCACAGTGATTGTCAAAGCCAGTTCTGATTAATCTCCTTTGTCAGTGTGTCCTTTACCATTCCCTATCACTCCTCCTTGAGAGAGACTTTACCCTGATTCATAAGGAAAAGGGGACGGCATATTCTCTAAGCTACTTCCCGCTGAAAAGGGACGCTGTAGGTTTCAGGGTGAAGATCTTCTCTCACAACTCTAAAGGGCCCCTTTGGCAATAGGAAACACATAGACTATTATAGAGATTGATTTTGGAATTTAGATGCACTGTTATCAATTGTGCTTAGCTGTGCATGTTCATATCCTTGAAGATGTAACATGGAAGTGTTGCAGCCTAGAAGACACAAATTTAACTAACAAGTTAAAAGTCCATGAGTCAAAAATTGAAAAGCAGTAATATTCCATGTAGAGGCTCTAATAGTGGCACCAATCACGTTACAGAGGGAAGGTAGTTCTTACAATAAAAGGCCTATTGACTAGCACTTTGTCTATTATTGTATAACAGGGATCACAAGATGTAGAGGTTCAACTATGTCATTTATTGTTCTTAAGTCCTGGAGCAAATTCCATCAACCACTGGGTTGTTTTACAACTTGGAAGTCTGCATGAAAGGCAGAGGAACTGCTTATGAGGTTTTCCGTCAATTTCAACAACTAAGAAATAGTGAGAAGAGTTAGGACCTCAGAAGGCTTTTAGGACCAGATAGTAGGCTCTTGTGTCCAGGAGAAAACAAATACACTTACCAGTAATGTTAATGCTTGCGCACAGTTCTTCTGGGAGGATCTAAATCATTGAAGCATCCTCCTTTGTTTCCAGCTGGGAGCTGGGGCCTTTCAGTCCTGTCAGCCACGAGGACCTGATGTGGGCCACCCTTGGCCAAGTGTCCTTCAGAGCCACACTTAAAACAAGTGAGTAGGAGCTTTCTCTCTACTCCCTTGCCTATCTGTGGTTCTCATCTGTGACACTGTCTGCTGAAGTGGCCCAGCTTTTCCACAGTGGAAGCAATTCTGACCTCCTTTATTACCTTTGGGCAGCACTGTATATGAGTAAGACTTCCTTTTCCTGACACAGGCCTTAAGCTGGCAGCAATAGCTGCCCCAATAATTTTGGACATTCTCTGGTCTTTTCTCTTCCCTCTAGATCCCAGTTGTTAAAAGAGGGGAAAATTTAAACAAATTTATAACAAATAATTTTGAACATTATAATCTTTAAGCTTAATTCACCAAAACCCCGGCCTGATTTGGTGGAGTTTCTGTCTGTGGAGACCCTGTAGCCCCCAAAGTGACAGACGCGGTGACTCTGTGTGTACGAGCTGCTTGCTCTGTGGCTTCCCTGCTCCTGTGTTGTGCCGTGATGTTCATGCTCTGGGTTATATTTAACTCAAGTCATAATATTTGGGGGGGGGGGGTTGGAAGCCTGCTGTTTCATCAATCTATAAGCTTAAGGCTAGAAATATTAACAATATGATCATTTCCAATCCAGAGATACATGTTCCAATGCAGTTCCTATTTTCCATAAATGGTTTTGGTAAGAGGAATAGTGTAAATGTGGATACATTTCCACTATTCCTCTTCCATGCCAAGATATAGTGTTATTAGCATAAGCAGTTATAAATCTGTTGCCATCCTTTCTCTAACTTAATTCTTTTTGTTTAATTTAAATTTGTTATTAATTTCAATAAAAATTTACCGAGGCTTTGGATTTCCATTCATTCATCACATCTGTCACTTGTAAGCCATATAGCCTTTGACTAAGTATCTGTGCTAAGACTCAACTTTCTCATCTGTAAAGTGGAAGATAATGATATCTGCCCTACTTACCTGATTAAGGGGTGGCTTAAACAAAAATGTCTTAAAAAGAAAACCTAGTGCCATCAAAAAACGAATGGATAGAGAAGCTATGGTATATTCACACAATGGTATACTATGTTGCACTGAAAAAAAAGGAAGTCATAAAATATTATACAAAATGGGTGACCATGAAGGACATTATGCTGAGTGAAATATCTGTCACAAAAGGACAAATACTGCATAGTGCCCCTGTTGTAAGGCAGGACTGACATTGGGGTTGGGGAGAAACTACGAGGGCATAAATAATGTAAACTGCATTGAAACAGATGAGGGAGAGAACTGTTTAGGAGGAATATATGATTAGATACTATTGTCATAACAAGAGCCCAGAATGAAAGCTGCATAGTGCAGAGGACTGGGATAGGGGGATGGGGATTGTATAACAATGATATGTTGTATGCGTGGGTTTTTTTTTTTAATTTTCAAAGAGAAAAGTGAACTGGGGGGTAGGGGTGGGCAGGGAGGAAAATCCACAACAATGAATGAATGGAAATTCAAAGTCTCTGTAAACTTTC